>NW_026416927.1:0-209 GCF_001194135.2 Octopus bimaculoides
TTGTGGTGAAAGAGTACAGCAGGATTCGTCACCATCTCCTGCCGGAGCCTTGTGGAACTTTAGGTGTTTTCGCTCGATAAACACTCACAGCGTCCGGTCTGGAATCGATACCGCGATCCTACGACCGCGAGTCCGCTGACTAACCACTGAGCCGTTGCACCTCCACACACAAACACACACACACACACACACACACACACACACACACA
>NW_026416928.1:0-518 GCF_001194135.2 Octopus bimaculoides
CAGTCATGCATATATTCATAATTGCATATAGACATGCATATATATATTTCTTCAGTGGACACCAAATATAGCTACATGAATATATGGATGTGCTTTATAATTCTCAAGATCTACAGAAGATATACAATCTACAAATAATATTCAAAGACCACGTTTCTTTGCATTCCTAAATCCCTCTCTCTAACATCTTATTTCGGTTTTTTTATGTAATCTTGACATTTCTTCATAAATTCATATATTCATATACTAGTATAGGTTTGTGAAGATGTGTGTGTGTGTGTAATTATCTCTGTGTGCATGTATTTATGTGTGTGTGAGTGAACGTGTATCTATATATCTATATGTATATGTATGTATGTATGTATGTATATAAGTTTATACACATATCTCTCTGTGTGTATGAATAAATATATATGTTTGAGTGTATGCATGTGTGCATATATACCCACTTGCATATAGAATATATACATGTATATGTACATGCACGTATATACACACATGCATGCACACACACACAC
>NW_026416928.1:555-672 GCF_001194135.2 Octopus bimaculoides
GACATGTGTGTATATGCAGGCTCATGTATGTGTGTATACACATGTACATGTATGTATGTGCACACACACATATGTATGTATGTATGTATGTGTGTGTGTATATATATATATATATAT
>NW_026416929.1:0-288 GCF_001194135.2 Octopus bimaculoides
GTATACCTGGGTGCATTGACATGGCACCGGTGCAGTTGCATCAGCACCTATGAGCCCACAAGATTATGTACGCTCAACTTAAAAGGGATGCGGGGGAAACACACGATTTTAATTCACTTGACGAATCTTTTCAAGTATAGCAAACTGACCGGTGTCATCTCTTCTGCGAGGCTCAACATCGTCAGATCCTTTCTCACCAGTAAAGAAACAATCAGCTGTGCCCCTGGAGGAACGAAAACCACACTGACACTCAAACACTATGTTTGGAACTACGAAGGTATTTGAATG
>NW_026416930.1:0-446 GCF_001194135.2 Octopus bimaculoides
AAATGAGTTTGTAGGTGAGAGATGAAGTTAAACATTTTATTAGAAAAGCCAAATCAGTAAAAAGCCAAAGCATTGTCTTGGTAAATATTGAAATATTAGTTCGATTTTTAAGGTGTAAAGATAGTTTTCCCTACACATACAATCACAACAAATTATGATGAAATAAGCGATGCCAATTAAAAACGAATAAAAAATAATACAGTATTAACGAAAACAACTTATGAACAATATCTATAATAATGGTTTCTAATACAGCGGTACTCTACAGATTCTGAGAATCACTGTTCAAACAGAATAATAATCATTTCTACTGAAAGGACAAGGCCTGAAATTTGCGGGGATGAATTAGCCGATTACATCGACCCCAGTACGCAACTACTACTTAATTTCTCGACTCCGAAAGGATGAAAGGCAAAGTCGACCTCGCGGGAATTTGAACTGAGAAC
>NW_026416931.1:0-215 GCF_001194135.2 Octopus bimaculoides
TGTGTGTGTGTGTGTGTGTGTGTGTGTGTGTGTGTGTGTGTTCGTCTTCGTGTCTGTGCTTGTTTCCCGACATCGCTTAACAATTGGTATTGGTGTGTTTACGTCTCCGTAACTTAGCGCTTCGCTAAAAGAGACCGTTAAAATAAGAAGCAGGCAGGCATAAAATTGTTCAAGACGATGTCCCCAGCATGGCTGCAATCTAATGACTGAAACAA
>NW_026416932.1:0-207 GCF_001194135.2 Octopus bimaculoides
GGGAGACAATCAATTTCTGACTGTAACTTACGGTGTAAGGGAGACAATCAATTTCTGACTGTTCGCAAAGTACAGACTTTTTGGCTTTAGAAGCCCCATTTCTCCATTTCACCCCGCAAAAGAAAAATCTAAATGGTGTAGTGCCATTTGCCGAACACAAGTAATGTATTTGCCAAGTGTGTACGAAATCGGATGGAAAATATTGGC
>NW_026416933.1:0-420 GCF_001194135.2 Octopus bimaculoides
GAGAGAGAGAGACAGACAGACAGACAGAATGGGGGAGATACAGGGCAAAATAGCAGTTGAAAATGTGAAAGTTAAACTTAAGAAAATAACCAGTATATACAGAGGTATAGGGAAAAGAAGATAGACGGAGGTGAATGTCCAAAGCCTACGAACATCACTTGTGCAAGAAAACACAGAATAAATACGAAAACCAAAGCAGGAATGGCCAAATAATATGACAGCTGCTCCTGTTTGTACAGGTGTGGCGTTGTAAGTTTTAAGGGAGGAAAGTAAGTTCGAAAAAGAATTTAGTGAATGGAGCTTCTCAAGCTATGATAAATCACAGCTGGTTTAACAGTTTAAGAAATTAGTAAACACACAGGCACATTACATGCATGAACGTTCCTATACATGTATGTATGTATGCATGTATGCTTGCAT
>NW_026416934.1:0-570 GCF_001194135.2 Octopus bimaculoides
ATATATATATATATATATATATATATATATGTAATTCAGGATTCAAGCAAATTAGGTCCTTAAATAGTAAAATGTGTGCAAACAATATCTGAAGAACAAATATGTACTTACTAAAGTAAACACGGATTTATACTCTGGTTGTGTGTAAAATCACAAATGTCTGACTGAATATTCAATGAGCCTCAAGGTTGCACATGAATGAAGAGTTGCAGAAGAGAGAAGAGATAAGGAAAAATGTACCATCATGTACTACCTCATTAAGAGTTATGAATAAGATAAGGTTATTTTATTTTAATTAAATCTATATATAGTTAGACAACAGGGTTCTGACACAAAACTTAATAAAAGGTGATAAAAATAGAAGGCAGGGGAACAGATCTTTATATGCATCACCACTACCGTCATCACTCATACATTTGTGTACAAAGATACATACAAGGAAATAGAATAAGACACATATTTATCATACTATATGTACAATAACACATACATAAAATGGCACACTTACATACACATATTTGCACCCATACCTAGACATACATCTCTATACATAGACACACACACACACAC
>NW_026416935.1:0-402 GCF_001194135.2 Octopus bimaculoides
TATTTGGTTTATGCATGTGTGTGTATACGTATGTGTATATATACCTTTGAGCGTTTATACATACGTACGTATATGTGTGCGTGTGCACTATATGTATACACACACATATATTTGTATATACGTATATATATGTATGTATATATATATATTTGTATCTATGTGTGTACTTATGTATGTATTTATGTCTGTGTGTGTATTTATTGATAGATTAAACAAATAGTCTGGGTTTAACAAGGAAAAGGCATTAAAAAGATCAATAGATGCTTTTGAGAAAAACTGAGAAGTGTGTATTATATATTATATACTTTATATCTTATATATATGAACGTCTCCCTTATTATATTTATCTTGAGTGAACGAGAAAATGTACCGGTTTCTTCTACCGCTAATTGCCATATATAT
>NW_026416936.1:0-475 GCF_001194135.2 Octopus bimaculoides
TATATATATATATATATATATACATGTATGCCTGGATGTATGTATATCTGCATCTGCATTTATATACATACATCGTATATGCACATATATAGATCCTTACACAAAATACAGTCGTGTATACACTCAAATTTTATGCAGTAAGTGTACATAATATTGACACAAACAAACGTAAGTTAATAAGAAAACAAAACTATTTAATGTTTGAATGTAAGATTTTAATATAACACCTTGATAATGAATACATACAACACAGACGTTTTATTAGCATTTGTGTTCTTTAAATATGTTTATACTGAGAGCAGACAATAATGTTTTCTATACTTTAATAATCTTGCAAGTCATAATAGTCTTGTATAAAACTGAATTTATATAAGTTTGTATGTTTATTTGTATATATAGGCGCAGGTGTGGCTATGTGGTAAGATGCTTGCTTTCCAACCACATGGTTCCGGGTTCAGTCCCACTGTGTGGCACC
>NW_026416937.1:0-523 GCF_001194135.2 Octopus bimaculoides
ATGTATGTATGTATGTATGTATGTATGTATGCATGTGTGTATGTATGCATTTTTATATATATAGGACATATGTAATATGTATAATAAATATTTTATTAATAAATGTTTGAGCAACAATGTGCATGTAAATTTTCAGGAAGTTGTAGCTGAGTCTAAATGCATGACATAATTATTCTTATGTTGTATGTGTTCGGCAAATAATTAATTAAACAATTCCGTCTTTCTATAATAATCGTAAACACTGAAAAGTACATATTCGTCATTGCATTCATGTTTACACGGCAATTATTGTTTTCCAGAAAAAAAACTTAGATGTATTTGAAATAATATAACAATGAGTTATAATTATTTAATATGACAATGTATATTATTATTAACAGAGAACAGTAAAATGCATTATAAATGGACTATAATAATGTGTTTGATTTTAAAGGCGTTCATTACTCTACCACATTGTAATCATACGCTCACACGCATATACAGACAAACAAGGCTACGCGTAAATAGAAATATTCATATATAT
>NW_026416938.1:0-428 GCF_001194135.2 Octopus bimaculoides
TAAATGTGAAACAAAGTGGGTTAAAAATAGTACTCGAATACCGGAGGTAGAGTAATATGCTTTATTATTATTATTAAAGCTGCATAGATATCACAAAAATATCACAAAAAGCTGCTACTCAGAGTTTCACGTCCCCATTCGTCGGACAATTTAGATCGAGAAATATCCATACACACACACACACGCCATGATAGATCGCTGACCAAACCATTCAATTTTTTTTCTCCTTGTTTTCTCCGTATTCTTTCTGTTGAAGAGCGTAGCTCGAAACGTTAAAGACTTTCTGTATTCCCGAGCGTCAAACTCATACATCCTTTTGTTGTTTACACCACCTGTCCTTTCGTAAATTGTCCCGTATATACATATATACATGTGTAAATATATATACATATACATATATACATACATATACATATATACATACATAT
>NW_026416939.1:0-210 GCF_001194135.2 Octopus bimaculoides
ATATATATATATATATACACACATATATATATATACATATATATATATTTGTGTACGTATGTATTTGCATGTATATGTATATATCTATATGTATACATAATTCCACATTAAAGATTTTACTGCTTTAGCAAAGTAACTCTGCTTTCACAAAATCAATAGCTTACATACACACATACATACACACATACATACATACATACATACATACAT
>NW_026416940.1:0-472 GCF_001194135.2 Octopus bimaculoides
GTATGTGTGTATGTATGTATGTATGTGTGTGTGTATGTATGTAGGGTATGTTTTAGAGAGGAAAAGAGAGATAGAAACTGAAAAAGAGAAAGAGAGAGACAGAGATACACATAAACAAAGAGTGAGGGAGAAAGAGACAGACAGAGGGACAGAGAAAGCAACATGAGCCAGAGAGAGAGAGACAGATAGAGACAGACAGAGAGTGTGGGGGAAAGGGAGAGAAAGAGAAAGAGAGCTTGATGAAGAGAGAGTGAGAGAGAGAGTGAGAGAGAGAGAGAGAGAGAGAGACAGACAGAGAGTGTGGGAGAAAGGGAAAGAAAGAGAAAGAGAGCTTGATGAAGAGAGAGTGAGAGAGACTGTGCCAGAGAAGAGAGAGAGAGAGAGACAGACAGACATTGAAAGAAAGAAAGAAAGAAAGAAAACCAAACAGTGAGTAAGATGAAGAGACAATCAGAAAGAAAGAGAGAGAGAG
>NW_026416941.1:0-617 GCF_001194135.2 Octopus bimaculoides
CTTCTAATGTTCAGCTTTTCTCTCATATATATATATATATATATATATATTGGACTTAATGCAGTTTCTATTGAACAGCTTCACTTAGAAATCAGTGGTTAGCCCTATAGTGATAATAGAAGACACTTGCCAAAGGTGCCATGCAGTGGGACTGAACCTGGAAACTTTTAACCATACAATCATGCCTAAAGATAAATATTGCTGCTTAGAGTAAAGAATTAGCTAGAATTAGAAAAATTGAATCAGTAATCCAGGGAATAAAACCAATTAGTAGTAATAAAGCAGAAAATGATGGAAATTTATGAAATTTTTACTGTAGTTAAAAATGTATACGATAGTTTGAATAACTAAATCACCACAATTGTTTATCTGGGAGGTCATATCATACAATTATTTTAAAAGTGTAGTTTGGAATAAAAGGCACAAAACAATATCCATGAGAACTATTATTGTGCAGCAATTTTCAGATTAATTTATTGTTCGATAAAATAGATTAGATTTTTGTTTATAATTCTCAGTGGAGAATATGCACTTAGGGTTATATGATGTGAATAAGAAAGGTTTGTAGTTATTATTATTATTATTATTACTATTATCATTATTATTATTATTATTAT
>NW_026416942.1:0-314 GCF_001194135.2 Octopus bimaculoides
GATGATGATGACGGTGATGATGACGACGACGATGATGATGATGATGATGACGGTGATGATGATGACGACGACGACAATGATGATGATGATGATGATGACGGTGATGATGATGACGACGACGACGATGATGATGATGACGGTGATGATGATGACGACGACGACGACGATGATGACGGTGATGATGATGACGACGACGACGACGACGACGATGATGACGGTGATGATGATGACGACGACGACGATGATGACGGTGATGATGACGACGATGATGATGATGATGATGACGGTGATGATGATGACGACGATGATGATGA
>NW_026416943.1:0-331 GCF_001194135.2 Octopus bimaculoides
TATATATATATATATATATATATATATATATATATACACTTATTTAAGCTTTTGAAATGTTATTATATTCCATAAAATATAATTTCAATACAAAAAGATTTGTCTAGTTTGATATGCTGCACAGTTTGATGAGTTTACAACTGTCAATATAATTTGAATAGCATATTATATAATGCTCTGAAGACACATTAGTGACAAAAATATACAATATATTACCAGATAAAAATGTAAAGATTCTATACTCTTAAATACAAAAATCTGTCCTAAGTAATAGATTCTTAAAAATAATATTTTGAAATATTTTCCAAGAGTTTAAAAAGAAGTTATAAAT
>NW_026416944.1:0-411 GCF_001194135.2 Octopus bimaculoides
ACCTAAGAGTTACAGGAAGGTAAACTGAATATAAATGGTATGGGTGGATAAGTTAGTTTGTAAGAGTTAAGTGGAGGCAAGGATCATCTGTGAATATCAGTTGGAGGATGTAGGAGCGGGTCAGGTAGATAATAGGTGAGTGTGGGTGGTGTGAAGTGAGTGTGGGTGGTGTGTGAGAGTGATGCACAGACCTAGGGGCAAAGTCAGAAGTAATGGGGAGGGAAGATGGCCACTGGCAAAATGTGGGTTTGTACAGAGAAAGGAGAGGTGAAAATGGTGTTCAGTGTAATAAGAAGGTAAGGGAAGATATGAGGGCACATGTAGCTGGAAGTGGTTTCAATCACAGGAACTGAATGGACAGTCCTGTAATTAGAAGTGGGATGAACAGGTGGGTGTTAGGAAAATGAGGTG
>NW_026416945.1:0-527 GCF_001194135.2 Octopus bimaculoides
ATATATATATATATATATATACACACATATATACAAATATATGTGTGTATGCGTGTGTATGTGTATCTATATATACGTACAGATATGTATATAGGGACGCACGTAGGCACACACACACACATACACACACACACACAACCAACCACCCAAAACCCATGCACACATACACATATACCGTATACACGCATAAAAATACGAAGTTCTTTTCTCCATAAAAGTGTCTACTTAGACGGGCATCGATCGATCTGCATTATTTAATATTTACTCTTGGTATATCCCCAGGGTAGAGAAATAGGTGACAGAACCAGAGGAGGTAAAACAGAATACAGCATAATCTTTCCGTGAAACGAATATTGCGAGTATACAAGAATATATTCTGCTGCATGATTGCTCGATAGGAAGGGTGTATAGATCGCAGGAACGCAATGAGGCAATTGCGTACAAACAGGAGCTGATCACTTCTAGCTTTCACATATATTCCTGTCATCGCTATGTACATATGCACGTAAGTATATATATATATATAT
>NW_026416946.1:0-286 GCF_001194135.2 Octopus bimaculoides
TTAATTGCGAATGCATGTATAAAAATTAGTATCTATATATTCATTTGCGCATACAAAATTTTGCTGAAAGACATGTATATACAACACGTTCATATGTATAAGTGTGTGCATATGCTTGCATTTCTGAATACATGTCGTTATAAATATGTTTGTATACACAAGCATGCACACATACAAAAGCACAAACACACAGACGCAGATATTTATATATATGTATATATATAAATATATATATACATATATATATAACATGCATTTGTATATGCCTATACATGGATGTATATAT
>NW_026416947.1:0-353 GCF_001194135.2 Octopus bimaculoides
GTACAAGGCGATGACTCAATAGCAATCGATAAGGTGGCACAGAAATGGAGAGGATTACTAAGGGCGGTGTCATCGATTAAAGACATGTCCAGCTTAATATATCGGTCAAGGATTTGAAAGTAGAAGACATTACGACCATCGTAACGACGAAAGCACCACCACCAACAACAACAGTAGTGAAGGAGAAATTCCTTCAAAACATTACCAATTTATCTTATGATGTTGCGTACTCTCCTTCTGGTTAAATGAAATACACACACACATACACGTATATATATACGGTATATTTATATGATGTATGTGATAAATGTATGTGTATATATATATATATATATATATATATATATATATAT
>NW_026416948.1:0-581 GCF_001194135.2 Octopus bimaculoides
ACACACACACACACACACACACACACACACACACACACACACATAACACGCACACTTAGATACACACGCACATACACACATACATAGCTACATGCATACATACATAAAACGCACATATACACACATAACACACACACACATGGAGACATACGTGCACATACATACCATATACAGATCCATACATAACGATATATGTATATCTTACATACAGGAATACACATTTGTATATCGTTATATATATATATGCGTATATATATATATATATATATATATATATATATATATATATATATTCACATATGTATCATAATGCATATAAATATTTATATGCACAAATTCTATAATAATGCATAAATATCTATACAAATAAATACATACATATACATACATATATATGTATATATATATGTGTGTGTATATATATATATATATATAATATATACACACACATATATATATGTGTATATATATATATATATATGTATGTCTATATATATAATATGTATATCTATGATATGTATGCATATATAAATATATATATATATATATATATATAGAATATGTATATATATATGTTTGTA
>NW_026416949.1:0-362 GCF_001194135.2 Octopus bimaculoides
ATTGTAGGATCTCTAGGAATGATAAAGAAAGGTACTGAAACCTATTTGAAGATGATACCAGGTTTACCATCCCTACAGGAAGTGCAAAAAATCATGCTAACTGGAACGACTCATGTACTGAGAAGAGCATTATCGCTGTGAAAACAACAATCCATTCATGATTTTTTTTTTCTTAAATACATGTTTTACCTGTGAATTTGCGTGTGTAAACTGGGAATGCATACAACTAGTTTCCCTGCCCTAGGTGTACGGAAAACACTCGGCGAGAAATGGAAGAAAATTTGAATAAAGAAGGAAAAAAAACATAATAACAATAATAATAATACACACAGATAGAGAAATTAAGGCAAATAGACCAGATA
>NW_026416950.1:0-528 GCF_001194135.2 Octopus bimaculoides
TATACACAGAGAGAGGGAGGAGGGGCAGACAAAACAAATGTATAGTTCAAAACATCACTACACACAGTTCAATAGCGTGGTTTATTCTAAAATACGAAATCCTTAAAATAACATAACATAAATTTGTATTGTTATGTAACCACTCCATTTCATCAGGTGATATTCTGCCAAATATTTTGGCAAAATATGAGGGAAGAGATATCTATAACAGAATGAAACAAGAATTTTCAACAAAGAGTGGAGATATTAAACTCAGTGACTAATCAAAGCAACACAATTCCAAAAGCAACTAAAGTAATGTATGCTTATCTTGGAGGAGAGTGCTCAAATGGCCATATTCAATTCATGTGTTGGAATTTACAGCTAAGAGAGATCTACAACTATTTAATCTGCATGGACCACTATACTGACCAGCTGAATCACCTGGAATATTTTCTTTCAGAATAATTTGTTTAGGAAAAGACATTGTGATGCTTCTAAGTTAATTTGCCAAGATCTGATTGATCCCCTCTGTATTACTATTATATA
>NW_026416951.1:0-221 GCF_001194135.2 Octopus bimaculoides
TATATATATATTTATATATGTCTATATATTTATATGAGTGTATGTAGTGGGGGGTCTGTGTGTATGTTTGTGTGTAACTGCGGGTGCGTGTACGCGTAAGTCTACTCATGCACAGAGCATATGCACAACCACACACGAGCATATACCCGAAGACGCATATTCACACACACGCACCCACACATACACACACACACACACACACACGGACGAACACACACAGC
>NW_026416952.1:0-683 GCF_001194135.2 Octopus bimaculoides
ACTAAAGGCGGTGCTCCAGCATGGCCGCAGTCAAATTACTGAAACAAGTAGAAGAGTAAAAGAGTATATATACACACAATTGTGCAGACCTTTCTATTATAAGTCAGTTTGGCGTGGTATGTATGTGTATACACAGTTTATTTTGTGTATATGTGTTAGTTGTGAAGATATGTGTAGATAAAATCTGACGCTACAATTGAGGTGAAACACATGTACATATATATGTGTATCTAACTTAATATGTGTGTGAGTGGTGTGCGTGTGTGTTTGTGTATACGCCCGTTTTTATGGTTATGTATGTGTAGGTACGTTTGTATTTGTCGATGTGGCTGTGTGTGCGTGTTTTTTTTTCAGTTGAGAATGAAACAGAAAGAAAAAGAGAGAGAGAGAGAGAGAGAGTATAAGTGCAAGCGAGTAACACACAGATAGACAGAGAAATTGGGTAAAGAAGACCGAGTGACGGTAGAATGAGAAAGAGAACTTGTATGTGTGCGCATGTGTATATGTATGAATTTGCATATGTGTGTGTGTGTGTATACGTAACTCTCTTTCTCTCTGTTCCTTCTCACCACTGTTTTTTCTCCCTCTCTCTCTCTCTCATCCCCTGTGCTCCAGTACAAAGCCGGTGCCCCAGCGTGGGCGCAGTTCAATGACTAAAACAATGAGAGAATAAAGGAAGGTAC
>NW_026416953.1:0-616 GCF_001194135.2 Octopus bimaculoides
TACATAGATCTAGTTTTTGTAGCTGCCTGTATCTCTTCCAACGAAGGCTAAACTAACATCAAAGAAAATCAACTGATAAAATGACCCAATGAAACTATTAATCAGAAACAGCTTTGTTAACTCTGTCAACCGTCTTTATTGCAAACTTTTATCTCCCATTTGCCTTTTATCTCCCCCTTTACATGTAAATTCCTTCCTTCCGATACCAAATATAATTTTCTTTACCAAGTTAATTGAATACCGTTGCCTGTTATTCAATTAGGGGTTGATTCTATCAACATCTATTTATTCCAATAACACTACGCACTAAAGTTACTCGTCACTGACGATTTGACAGTAAATCTTCATTGTGTAGTTTACATTATGTCTTAATGCAACGTGTAAAAAATAAAATACTAGAGTCTATTTGTTGACTAAAACCCTTCAAGGTACTTCCAGCATAGTAACAGTCCAATGACTGAAAAAATTGAAAGATAAAAGCTATCAAGTGATCATAAAAGATGGTGTAACTAAATATCTTACCTTCAATCTTTAATGTTTTGTTTTAATATTATGTTCATACATACATACAAACATCATCACCGGTCGAGCTTGCTCGGACAATATATATATATAT
>NW_026416954.1:0-437 GCF_001194135.2 Octopus bimaculoides
TCAGTTGAAGAGCGTAGGATCGAAACGTCAAAGACTTTCTCTATTCCCGATCGTTATACTAATACATCCATTTCTTGTTTACACCACCTGTCTTCGTCTGTTGTTTTTTTCGTAAATTCTCCCATAGCAATATATATATCTATATCTATCTATCTATCTATCTATCTATCTATCTATCTATCTATCTATCTATCTATCTATCTATCTATCTATATATGCCTATATCTATCAATCTATCTGTCTGTCTATGTATGTATGTATATATGTATGCAGTGATGTATGTCTTTTAAACCTAAAATATTTAAGTATGTAAGCTACAAGAAAGTACATGGAAGACAGATGCCGCTGTTTAATCTATATATGAAAATTCTTGAAATGTTACTTCCAAACCTACGCATTCACATACACACACATTCATATTATATATATATATATAT
>NW_026416955.1:0-394 GCF_001194135.2 Octopus bimaculoides
TATACATATATAAACGAAGGGGTGCTGATAAAGTTCCTGGCTTTGGGTAAAAGAAAATACCGAAGGATCAGTTAATTATGATTTTATCCAACATATTCTCGTCTCAGATTCACACACTTATAAGGCGGTGAGATGGCAGAATCGTTAGCACGCCGGACGAAATGCTTAGCGGTATTTCGTCCGTTTTTACGATCTCAGTTCAAATTCCGCAGAGATCGATAAATTAAGTACCAGTTGCGTACTGCGATCGATCTAATCTTTTAGCCCTCTCCACAGAAATTACGGGCCTTGTGCCCAGAGAATAAAAGAATATTAAAGGCGCTGAGATGGCAGAATCGTTAGCGCGCCGGGCGAAATGCATAGCGGTATTTCGTCTGTCTTTATGTTCTGAGTT
>NW_026416956.1:0-395 GCF_001194135.2 Octopus bimaculoides
TATATATTAGTATGACGCTCGGGAATACGGAAAGTCTTTTGACGTTTCGAATATATATACACACACACACACACACACACATACACAAATGCTAAAATATACAACATACACATACAAACATCTACACTTATAAGTACTTCCATATACACATATTAACAAATACATACATATATACATACACACACATATGCATACACACACATATCTACATACATACATACATATACACACATATGTACACATACATACAAAACATACCCATACACATACGCACTCACAAATACTCATGTATACACACACATATACCCAATAAACACACCCCCATATAGATGCATAAATACATACACATACAAACATATATATATATATACACACACATACATATATATATATAT
>NW_026416957.1:0-297 GCF_001194135.2 Octopus bimaculoides
CCGAGAGAACCAGGTCTGGAGGAGTTTGTTACGGCTTACGCGGATGATATCACTATCACCGTAACCTCAGTAGCACGCCTACGTGAAGTGGGTAAGACTATTGAGGCTTACGAGGAGGTGGCAGGAGCAAAGATTAACCGGGAAAAGTCGGTTGGCTTACAACTCGGCACCTGGGTTGGCAAGTCGATCCCTTTAAACAGCGCTGTTGGGCGCTGGACGGAGGGACTGGTTAAGTTGCTGGGAGTTTGGTTTGGACCAGGCCTCCAGATACAGAAGAACTGGATGGAGGTATTGAGC
>NW_026416958.1:0-236 GCF_001194135.2 Octopus bimaculoides
ACAGTACTGGAGGAGTATTTTTCGTCACGGACAAGTGAATTTGGGAAAAGGGGCCTTGCAACTCTACCAGATAGATAGAAGAGCATTGTAGAAAATGAAGTAGAGTATATTTTAGATTAAAAAAAGAAACCGGATTACTTATGGGATGACCAATGTATATATATAAAAAAATATATATAAATATACATAGATACATCTATATATATATATATATATATATATATATATATATATAT
>NW_026416959.1:0-308 GCF_001194135.2 Octopus bimaculoides
GAGAAGACCACAGCTTATTTTTTAATACAAAGCATGACATAACAAAATAGGGGATGTAACAGCCATAAGATATGTTACGCCCCCTATTTGTTATGTCATGCTATGTATTAAGGTGGTGTGCTGGCAGAATCGTTAGCATGACGGACAAAATCAATTGATCTCAGTTTTCACCTGAAACTTATTTCATCAATAAAATAGGGATCAGTTGAGAACTGGGATCAATTTGATCCACTTCCACTAAAAATTGCTGCCCTTGGAGTAAAATTTGAAAACATTATTATTATTATTATTATTATTATTATTATTAT
>NW_026416960.1:0-393 GCF_001194135.2 Octopus bimaculoides
TACTCTCAAGTTTTTAGAAAAATACATACCAATGTTCATGTATATAATCAACTGAAATTTGATTTCTGCATTGATTGGATTACATCTGGATTAAAATTCCATTGATTAATGATACTGCGTTGCTTATGGAAATAAAGATTTCTTCTCGCTGTTAGCTCACACTGAATGGAAGATTCGTAGATTCGTTTCTATGTTTTAAAGTTGTTGAAAAACCAACAGTATTAACAGCATGTGGATGGCATATTGTAGAGTTTACTATGGACCCTATAACATTCATAAATCCAAATCTATGCTCTCTTCACATATACATATATGCATAAGTCTATCCATTCATCCATCCATCCATCCAATCATACATACATATATATGTACATATATATATATATGTATATA
>NW_026416961.1:0-496 GCF_001194135.2 Octopus bimaculoides
GGAATTTTCAGAAAATTTTTGCGAATTTGTATTCTACACACGGGAATTCATACAATTATGCAAACCTCACCGGAGAAAAAAAAAATAATAATTTCGTGCGTGATTTAAGGCCTATTTAGGTGTTATTTTTAGCACATCTCATGATCATCGCATGCCATTTTTAAGCATTTAAGAAGCGACAAATAGAACACGTGGTAAGGAGATGGTAAAACTTGGCTTGTTACTATGGAAACAGGCACCTATATGTCTGTGACTTTCAATTGACTAAAATTACCCACAGTTTGCGAACCTTAAAAGCTATTAACTCTATTTATTGATTTATGGCGAAAATGAATTTCATGACAATGATTACTTTACAAAACTACCCCAAACTACCAAATACTGTTAGTTGGAACAAAACTTGAAGAAATTGAAAAGTGGGAGCCAGATCCGATAAATGTATACATATGTGCATACATATATATGTATATATATATATATATATATATATATATAT
>NW_026416962.1:0-470 GCF_001194135.2 Octopus bimaculoides
AGATAGATAGATAGATAGATAGATAGATAGATAGATAGATATGATGATATGTAGATGGATACTTCTATTATCATCACCAACACCACCTCCACTACTACTACTACCACTACTACTACTACAACTACTACTGCTGCTGCTACTGCTACCACTGTTACTGCTACTGCTACTTTCTCTTCCTCTCCCACAGTTGTCTTCAACATTACCACCACCACCACATTACGAGCACCACTACCACAGCACCACTACCACAGCACCACTACCACAGCACCACTACCACAGCACCACTACCACAGCACCACCACCGACAACAACAACAATACAATCAATCCCATCACTGTCATCACGACCATAAACAATATAAACAATATAAACAATATAAACAAAACAACCATCACCATCACCATACATATATACACACACATACATATATACACATATATACATACATACATACATACATGTATATATAT
>NW_026416963.1:0-408 GCF_001194135.2 Octopus bimaculoides
TAATTCCTCATCTCTCAAATATAGAACTGTATTAATTTGATATATTCATTAGCTATAAATTTTCATTTCATGATGACTGCCTGATAAAAATCATTAACGTGATTTTATAGCTCTATTCTATTATATATATTTATGCGCGCGCGCGTGTGTGTGTGTGTGAGTGTGTGCGAGCGTGTGTCTGTGTATCTCTATGTTTATGTATGTTCAAATCGATTGGTGTGTTTACGTCCCCGTAACTTAGCTACATAGCGGTTCAGCATAAGAGACCGTTAGAATAAGTACCAGGCTTAACAAAAAGAAAAGGAAAAAGGAAAAGAAAAACCCGTAAGTAGATTTGTTTGACTAAACCTCATTCAAGGCGTTGCCCCAGTATGGCCGCTATCTAATTACTAAAAGAAGTAAAAAAAA
>NW_026416964.1:0-437 GCF_001194135.2 Octopus bimaculoides
CTTTGCTTTTTCTCCTTTGTGGGTCGTTAAAATAGGTACCAGCTTGAAAAAAATTAGTTATTTTGCCTGAATAAAGAATTATTTTGGGATAAAAAGAAAAAGAAGGACAAAAAACAATATCTGTTAGTACTCCAGAGGTCATAACAAGTATGACTGGACAATACTTTTGCGAAGAAGACTGGAATATATTTTAAGTTGTCATCGTAGCTATCAACGAATAGACTCTTAACACTGCATATTTACATTGAAATTTTAGTCTGTTGAAATTTCAGGTGTAATATTTGCTTTTTTAAAGAGCAACTTTCCTTAAAGCTAATGACATGACATCTCCAGTTGTTAGGGCTATTGCAACAATGGATTAAAATTAATTTCGAATTACCACATTAAATACGGTATCTATCTATCTATCTATCTATCTATCTATCTATCTATCTATC
>NW_026416965.1:0-227 GCF_001194135.2 Octopus bimaculoides
CATCATCATCATCATCAACATCATCATCGACATCATCACCATCATCATCATCATCATCATCATCATCATCATCACACTATCATCATCAGCATCATTAACTTCATCATCACCACCATCATGACAATCATCATCTTCTTCATCATCATCATCATCATCATCATCACCATCATCACCACCATCATCAACTTCATCAATATCATCAATATCATCATCATCATCATCATCAT
>NW_026416966.1:0-206 GCF_001194135.2 Octopus bimaculoides
AGATAGATAGATAGATAGATAGATAGATAGACAGATAGATAGATACATAGGTGAATAGATAGATAGATAGACAGACAGAGACATAGATAGATAGATAGATAGTCAGACAGACAGACAGCGGACAGATAGATGGATAAATAAATAGAAAAATGGATAGATAGATACTGGTGCCTGTGTGTGTGTATATGTGTATGCAGTTATACACA
>NW_026416967.1:0-312 GCF_001194135.2 Octopus bimaculoides
ATCGCCACTTACGAGCTAATCACCGACATATCATTGTTATTTCACGCTATTCTACCACCAGCCACGGCCATTAGATTACACAGCTTCGTTATGCCATCAATATGCAACACAGTTCCACGGCACATCACCATACACTATATCATTCCTCGCCAGCAAATTCTTTTCAAATCATTATCACACATTACTGTGCTGCCAATACACTCTCAGTCGCATGGTGCAATATTACTACTACACTACCAAGTAGCAATCATCACTATCATCATATTATTTTGTGGTTGGAGGAGGGTTCTACCATCTGCTTGAGTAGACTGA
>NW_026416968.1:0-407 GCF_001194135.2 Octopus bimaculoides
TCTGGTGACCTTAGTGAAAAAAGTTGTGTAGTGAAACAAACTGAAAGAGGTGAATGCAGATACCTTCCTCTATGGCCAAACCCTAAACAACATTTTTAAGTTTCACTTGGAGAGAATGTGAAGGAGGGGCAGAAGACGCTTCCTCCCAGCAAATTCATTGAAAGAGATTGTGAAGGGTTGAGGAACAACAGAAAGAAAGCATTTAGTGATCAGGGTAACCGTGGTTTTATGGGCATTTCCGAGGGTAGCCCTCAAAAGTCTTCCCTCTTTTGAAATATTTATTCTGGTTAAATTTTTTCTTTGAGTTTCTTTTTTTAATACTTTACTGCTCACATGCTCACATGTGCCCACATTGTATCGCAATTTATTGTCCTGTACTATTCTCAATCTTTTTGTAAACCCTTATT
>NW_026416969.1:0-450 GCF_001194135.2 Octopus bimaculoides
GACCCGAACGCTAGAAACGTCTTTCATATCACATTTCCTAATCAAAATATTATCTATGAGATGCCAGTGCTTAGATCTTGGGTGCATCCAGGTGGTTTTTATATTTATTTTTCTGCTTAAACAGAGTGTTGGTAACCATCAGATTATTCTCAGTACAAAACGTCAAAAGAGCTACTCCATTTTTATTGCATTTTCCAATCCCATATCGACCTAAAACAGGCCATGAAACATAGTCCCTTCCAACTCTTGCATTGAAATCTCCCAAAATGACCAGCTTGTCAGAAATTGGTACTTACCTCAATAATCTTGCTAGATTGTCATAAAATTGTCCCACAGTTTCATCAGAATGGGACATTGTTGGTACATAAATACTGACAACGGTAAGAAACCTACCTTTTGACAGTTTGATACGGCATGACATGATCCAGTCAGATATACCACTTGGAAGCT
>NW_026416970.1:0-558 GCF_001194135.2 Octopus bimaculoides
TTGCTCATGCTGCATGTATATGTCTCCTGGTCTGCTTTCATACATTATATATTCTCAATAAAAAGAGAAAAAAAAAAGCAGAAATATCATTTCTAGTCACATGCTAGATCCCAAGTTAATTAAGTGCAAAAGGTAAAATAACAATCTTCCAGTGTTTGTGTATCAAGGGCTGAAGCTTCTTGAATCTAAGTTTCTGCTTCTCTCTTTGAATCATATGAATAATTAATTAACAATATGGAACTTGGAATAATATTCCAAGGAGATTCATCTCCTAATAAAGTGTGTATTTGTGTGTATGTACATTCACATGTGCACAAGTATGTGAGGGTGTACAAGCACTATTGTCAAACCAACCAACCTATGCCAGGTCGGAAAGTTATATGATGATGATGATGATGATGATATATCATGTCTACAGGAGAGGTAGGTTTCAGTTCTAGTGTCTGTCCAAAAGAAGTTTTTAACCTAATATGAAGTGCTTTAAGAGCCAATATTCCAAGAAAACAATTATATATATGTATATATATATCATCGTTTAATGATATATATATATATATA
>NW_026416971.1:0-1236 GCF_001194135.2 Octopus bimaculoides
TGTGAGAGAGAAAGGAAGAGAGATAGAGTGAGTGAAGGTGATGGAGGATGTCTTTTAAGATACACACTCATATAGAAAATGTGAAGTCATCATGGTCGTCGTACATATAAAATGTTGGTAATCTTCCAGTTTCGAGGGGTAAAAGAAATATTCAAGGGAAATAACTGAACAACTTACCAGTATTATCCGTACTACTTTTTCTCTAAAACAGCATGCGACGGAATTTTTTATAAAAGTTTAAAATGTTTTTTTTCTTTTTCCAAAACGGAAAATAAGATGTTGTGCAGCCGGTCTTCCACGAGGCATTTTCGATTTCTCATAAGAATCTATGATATTCAATCATGTGTGTGATTTATATATAAACAGTTAATGTCAATCATATCACGTGATTTATTTATAAACAAAGTAGTACGGATAATACTGGTAAGACGTTCAGTTATTTCCCTTGTAATTTATTTACTTTTTTAACCCCTCGAAACTGGAAGATTACCAAAATGTTTATGATAGATAACTTATGGAAAGATTATAAATAAAGTTTAGTTAGTAGTGGAAATAGTACTGAATTTTTTGCTACCCCATACGTGAAAATCGACAACTCGGTTTTGGAATGAATAAGGAACATATATGCACCCTGAGAAACTCCACAATTGATCCACACACCCCGCCCTACTCAGCAATAAAGGGTGCGCGAGCGCAACAATCTCTGCACCTTAGAAAATAAACGGCTAAAACACAAGTGAAACAGCATGTTTTACATACCTGATGTATACGTCGGTCTTTGCTTTTTCGCTTTAAGAGGTAAGCGATTGTCATAGAAGCAAACATGATATTGAATAATTCTCCGTCATACGTCTACTGAAAACTTTAACATGCTTCCAAAATGGGACTTCGTCTATGTTTATCTACGTGCCTCAATGTGTAGATATGTATGTGTGAGAGAGTGAGTGAGTGAGAGAGAGAAAGAGAGAGAGTGTGTGTGTGCGTGCGTGCGTGCGTGCGTGAACCATTCCTTCAGCAACAATCATCATCGTCGTCTTCACAACAAGAAGCAACTGTTGCTATGCTCCTGAAATCGTGTGTGTGTGTGTGTGTGTGAGGAAGGGGTTCTTTTGCAAGATAAATTAATTTTGGCGGTAAGGACTGAACCCATTGTTTCATTATCACAATTAAAAATAAATTCGAAAGATTAACATCGCACAAGTTCATACATTATTTCCGTAAACTCTAATTGAAATC
>NW_026416971.1:2121-3078 GCF_001194135.2 Octopus bimaculoides
TATATGTGTCTGTGTTTGTCCCCCTAGCATTGCTTGACAACCGATGCTGGTGTGTTTACGTCCCCGTAACTTAGAGGTTCGGCAAAAGAGACCGATAGAATAAGTACTAGGCTTCCAAAGAATAAGTCCTGGGGTCAATTTGCTCGACTAAAGGCGGTGCTCCAGCATGGCCGCAGTCAAATGACTGAAACAAGTAAAAGAGTAAATGTAAAAAAAAAAATCTTTACACCAGGAAACGTACATTTACAGAAAACTCTAAGCTACCATTATATGTAATTTTTCATTTAGTGTTTGATTTAATTTTCGAATTGCATCGATATAAAAACTGCAGTTCAGCAAAACTGCTGCAGGACAAAACTCCCGTTGGTGGTCCGGAGATCGATGAAAGCTTGTTCTTCAATAGCAACAATATAGGAAGATTGCGTCGCAAAACTTGGGTTGTCGGATGTTATGACACCACAACGTGTACCCGATAGGAGTAGAGACGTTGGAGAATTGTTATCAGACAAAACGTTCTTCCAGACATTACTATTATGACTGACAATATCGCAAGCTATTGTAATTTTTACACACTCCGTTACATTCACCATACGGTAAATCATTCCCCAAATTTCATAGATCGGTCACCGGAGTATGTACAAATCGGCGGAGGGACCGGACCGCACCCGCTTTGGGATTTTTTTTTTTGGTTTTATTTTTACATGAACACACTATATCGAGGGCGGAGATTCCGAATCTGCAAAAACTTCTGCATTTCAAAATTTATATTGTACACGCAAAAAAAAACACACCTTTACTCACTCTTTCCCCCCTCTCTCTCCATACAAAATCGAAGGGTACTAGCTACCCGCTTAAAATTTCGGCACGAAAAATTGCTGAAGGAAAATACACCTGATGACATTTCAAAACTATTTTGTAGCTCAGGTCTTATATATCCTGGGATCTATATATCCAATA
>NW_026416971.1:3826-4770 GCF_001194135.2 Octopus bimaculoides
GCGGGTGTTAATATAAAAAAAAATTACCGTTAATTTTTGTGGAATGTAAATACGATATCCACTTTCGCAAAACCAACTTTTAACTTATCTGAGTATGTTCCTTCAACTAATCTGTTACACTTTCTTTTTCTCTTTGCGACTTTTAGCTTTAAGTTTGTCTATGGCCATCCACTCTGCTACCTCGTAATAGTTAATGTAGCTGCTATTTACTACAAGTCGATATATTATAAAGATAATCTCGGGTTGCCTAACAAAATAACACTACCTACCAATAGATAGAAGGGAAAACGAAACACTTAATTCGAGGTCACTACAAACACTGCATATAAACAAACTAAACTTTTTTCTTTTTTTAATTTATACGAATTGTAATATTTTTTTAAATACTTACGCAAGTTGTGAAGTCTGTTGCGAAATGAAAATAAACCCACAACTCTATCTTTAAAGAGCACCTCCTTATAAACTGAAACAATATTCGAAAGAAAATTTTTCGGCACTGTCTAAAAGTGAAAATGAAGGGCTTGTGTGTTTGTGTGCGTTTGAACAGAAAATACACTGAAATGTTTTACACACCCTGTCGTATACTTCGGTTTTGCTTTTTCGCTTTAAAGGCAAACGGTCCTGGTAGAAGCAAACACGATATTCAATAATATGTTTGTGTTCTTCATTCAGAAAGAATAAAAACTTCATGGTTCTTCGTTCATGTGTATGCTCTCCCACAAAAAACAAAAAGTTTGTGGCTATCTTTCGTTTTAATGTTAATTACAAGTTTGTATATTCGGAATCTACATGATATAACAAATATTCGTAGAAAATTTCATTAAAAAATATCAATTTTTCTGAAAGTTATTGTCATCCAAAGTCGAGGGAGGGGCAGAAACCTGTAGTTCTATGCCTGCAGTTCAAGTGCATGGTGCCCACAATATTGACAACAATCACTCCAG
>NW_026416971.1:5229-5854 GCF_001194135.2 Octopus bimaculoides
AAACATACTCCAAATCATTTCTAAGGGCAATGGAGAGATGTGTCCTCAACATGCTTGCTATGACAACGTGACGTCTGAGGCTGATGTGTTCTGGTGGAATTTCGAACCCAACCCTTTATTTGACTAATATTGAGGTGTTCACATCCCCATAACTTAGCGATTCGGCAAAAAAAAAAAAAAAAAAAGAATACGCTTCAAAAATGAGTCATTTCGTTCTACTAAAGCCCTTCAAGGCGGTTCTGCAGCATGGCTGCAGTCAAGTGACTGAAACAAGTAAATGAGTGACTCCGCCATGCCACCTTCGTGAATATCCATCGCCCTTCTAGAGTCTGAATATAGATGTTATTTGGATAAAAAAAATATCGAGTGAATTGTTGACCCACTTAAAAAGACCCCCATCGAATATCAAACGTGTTTCATGAAATTTTGGCCATATTACTGGGCATAACTATTATATTAGAATACTTTATTTTTTTTCTTCCCACCGGGTCAAACGCTTTAGTTTGACAGATTTCTGCCTCACTGACACCGACTTAGTATGATCCTAACTTTCAGAAAAATGGATATTTTTGAATGAAATTTTCTGTTATATAATATAGATTCCGAATATACAAAAATTTTTTTT
>NW_026416972.1:0-239 GCF_001194135.2 Octopus bimaculoides
TAATAATAATAATAATAATAATAATAATAATAATAATAATAAAAGTCATAATAATAATAACAATATTAATAATAGTAATAGTATTAATGATAGTAACATAAATAGTAATAATATTGGTATCATATATAATAGTAATAATAATAATAATAACAGTATTTTAGTAACAGAAATAGTAATGATATTGGTAACATATATAATAATAATAATAATAATAACAATAATAATAATAATAATAATAA
>NW_026416973.1:0-446 GCF_001194135.2 Octopus bimaculoides
AGACTGATAGATTCTTTTATTCCTTTATTCTTTTACTTGTTCAGTCATTTGACTGTGGCCATGCTAGAGCACTGCCTTTTAGTCGAAGATATCGACCCCTTGACTTATTCTTTGTAAGCCTGGTGCTTATTGTATCGGCCTCTTCTGCCGAACGACTACGTTACGGGGACGTAAATACACCAACATCGATTGTTAAGCGATGGGGTGGGGGACAAACCCACACACATAAATATGTACATAAATACATATATATATATATATATATATATATATATATATATATATATGCAACGGTCTTCCAGTTTCCGTCTACCAAATCCTCTCACAAGGTTTTGGTCAGCCTGAGATTATAGTAGAAGACACTTGCCCCAGGTGCCACGCAGCGAGACTGAACCTAGGAGCATGTGGTTGGGAAGCAAGCTTCTTTACTACAGCCATGCTTGATA
>NW_026416974.1:0-549 GCF_001194135.2 Octopus bimaculoides
TATATATATATATAGACGCAGATAATGGATTCGTACATTTATTCAAGGCTTACAAATGTTTCGGATAAGTGTTGGAGGGAATTAGTTCCGTAGTTCAATTGTATCAATTGATCGATCCATGGTCGGTCAACTGAAAAAAAATACCGAAGAATCGCCCTCGTTTGTCCCCCCTCAGACCCGCAATGAAGTGGTTGGCACAAGAAAGAAATTTGAAGAAGGTTTTGCCAGTATTACGCAGGCAAAACACGGGAAAGGAATAGCAGTAGCAGAAAAGAATCAAAGAATAATAGATCTGTCCATGAAAAGAAATTAAATCAGACACGTTTCTATCTCGTTTAGGGCAGCCAGTTGGCCGGGCCAGCGTATTGCAGTTTACTATTAGAATTTGAAATGCTAATAAACAGGAAGTATATACATATATATACATGCATAAATACATACATACATACATTCATAGAGATAGATAGATACATACATACATAGAGATAGATAGATACATACATACATAATGCATACACGCATCACACACATAAATATATGTGTATATAT
>NW_026416975.1:0-1708 GCF_001194135.2 Octopus bimaculoides
TTTTTTGTTGATCTCAGAAATGAATGACGCAAGGTTGAAGTCAGATTGCCGTGTGTCAGAACACAATGTATTCTACTAGACGTCAAAAGATTTGTGCCAATCCTCGCTTAAGTTATGAATGATGAAAATATCTAACTTATTAAATAGAACATCAATTTTACTATTCAACATCTTGAGTTATACGAGATTTAGGAATTCCATTATTGAAATTTTTCTCTTTACTTTACATTAGGATTTCTCATTTGGTCAAAACGTTCCAAATTTTTTGAGAAATAGATTTGATCGAATGAATTGATCCACTTTAGAATTAGAATATTTGATTAAAACTGAAAGTCTAAGGTGATTAATGAAATAATGCAAGCCAATTAACCGGAAATAATCACCTGGAAGTGCAATGTATTACAACAGAGTATTTATGATTGTCAGGAGCACGTATCAAATAATTACTCTTTTTTATTCTTTTCCATTTCTGGAGAAGTTAAATTTTAATAATGCACTTAAAAATTACGTAAGTTTTCAGGTGAACGGGGATATATATCAATCAGCCGAAACTTCAATTAAGCTTGCATAATTTTGTAATAATTTTGTAATAACTTTTATTGTGTTCATGAAAAGGTAAATTTTACTGATGACATTCTATCAAAAATAAATTCCTCATTATTTGTTCAAACGGCACTATTTTGATTTCTTCATTTTGGTATTTTAAGAATTTGGCAATTTAAGCGGATCTCGCCATTATCTGTAATTTAATCCATCTCTTTCTTTTTTAATTATAAAAATATTCATTTTTTCTACAGGAACAAACCTGAAATTTTGGGAAAGGGATAAGTCCTTTAGGTTGATCTCAGAGATGAATTGCTATTTATTTTACCGACCTCAAAAGAATGAAAAGCAAAGTCAACGTCGACAGAATTTAAAGTCGAAACGTAAAGACGAACGAAATAGCGCTTAACATTTTGGCCGGCGAACACAAGGATTCTAATAGCTCGCTGCATATACAAACAATAATTAAAAACTATTCTGTGACAAGATCAACTGATATTATATCATATTACTGTAACAATAAGCAACAATTCAACTAATTAATGAAATAATATAACTCTGTGAAATACACGTTTTCTTAGCACTAAAGTTTTTATACTATCCGTTCATTGAATATACCGTAAGATTTGATAAGATCAGACAAAGAACATCAAATTCGGATACTAGTCAGATTCAGTTATTGTGTATGCGATGTTATACATTATAAATTCAATATGATAAGAAACAGTTTATTTGACTTCACAGCAGGTAACATATCAATTTGTTTTACTCTAACATAAGATTGTGCTTAAAGCTGTGAGACAAACACTATAAGCGATTAGCTGAGAACATATCAAAGAGAATTTAAAACATTTGAAGTGGAAAATACGTAGGAAGTGTCAAATACTTACAAATATACAACATACGTCGGAATCGGTTGTGGGACTGATGTTAGATTGCGCTTTTGACAATTTATATTTGTAAATGAATTGCAAGTACATATCTTGCATATAGATGAATCAGCATGAGCCTCCAAAGCCAATATCGTACACAGTATCAACACAAGAGTCCGTTTATATGATACTATGTGGTGAAGCATATTTCCAGACGTAGATTTATCTGTAAAAGAAGAAAATAGGTAATACCAGAGATTTCAATGTTATTAACTTCACACTGCAGATTCTCC
>NW_026416976.1:0-375 GCF_001194135.2 Octopus bimaculoides
CATACATATATGCATACATAATACATACATACATACATACATACATACATACGTGTTTGTGTGTGTGTATGTGTGTGTACATACGCATACATTTATACATGTATACATACAAACAAAAATATACTGATTTGCATTTGCATTGCCTCCAAACACTTGCACTCATATACGCATAATTAGCCTGTTGATGTTGTTGAAATTCCAATGAAGGGACCTCGGAACTAGGTTAGAAGCCGGTTCTGTCTCTATTGGCAAGAAATTCAGAAATACAACTACATAACATTCATATTTTGAAACACCCCAAAAACATACAAACGTACCTACACACACATAGGCACACAAATATACATATTTGCATACATACACACGTACGTGCGT
>NW_026416978.1:0-888 GCF_001194135.2 Octopus bimaculoides
CTTATAAGGTGCGGAAAGAGACCGTGTGAGATCTCTGATAACAGACTACTGTCCGCTCTCACAGAATCAGCCAGAGCAAACAAGACCGAGCGTTCTGAGAAGTAAAGCAATGATAATATTAATAATAATAATAATAATAATAATAATAATAATAATAATAATAATAATAGCATAATTAACTTTGGAAACATGGGTATTTCATTCAAAATCCTTAAACAACCCTTATTCAAAGATCTTTTGAGTGGGATGGGATACTCGACCTGAAAAAAATTCTAACTGGGCCCCACCTGCAAGTTCATGTGTTGTTTATCTTCATATAAGATCACCATGTCGCGCACATATATGGTTGTGATGCATGTACCTGGCGTACCCTTATCAGACGGTTAGTCATGATGGGTATACTGGGCTTCGTATGTTTTACCCCAGTGTCACTTTGATAGCATGCTCTGCTCTCTCACTCAATAATAATAATAATAATAATAATAATAATAATAATAATAATAATAATAATAATAGTAATAATAATAATAATAATAATAATAATAATAGTAATAATAATAATAATAATAATAATAGTGAAGAAGGAAGGTGAAAAAATAGTTAGAACCCTCTTAAGTACGAAATAGCCCAGCTATGGAAAATGAAGTTGAAGATAGTGCCAATTATTGTTATGCTTTTGGGAACAGTATCAGAAGACATCAAGAGGAATATAAAGGAAATTAGAATAGAGTGTCCACTAGAATTGTTACAAAAGGTTTGCCTTCTTGGTACGGCCAGAATAATCTGGAAAGTATTAGATAACTGAAAAACAACAACCGAATATCATGGTACTGTAGGCTGCAAGTAGTAAGCCCGCTACGCATGCAAGACTCCAGGAGCTCCAACAAA
>NW_026416979.1:0-238 GCF_001194135.2 Octopus bimaculoides
TAGATGTAGGGGTTTTTAAATCAAAGCTGGACCTCTTCCTGTCGAGAGCCTCAGATGAACTTACCTCACGACAAGAGATACAAATGAGGGTAGCAACATCAAACTCCAAGTACCACATATTGGAGGAGTATCTCAGTAATAACAGTGTAGCAAAACGGCGGTAAATCAGCAGGGCCGCAGCTCTGAGCTGAAACTATACAAATATATATATATATATGAATAAATATATATATATATA
>NW_026416980.1:0-572 GCF_001194135.2 Octopus bimaculoides
TTAACATCCTAGGTTTCTTAGCGTCTTGTCCCTTTAACTGGTAATTAACATCATGATTTAAAGTCTGCTCCTAACCAGCCTCTTTTTATAGACACTTACTCTATATCCAATTGACTACTTCTAATGTCTTCTTTCCTCTCTGAGGTAAAGGAATGCATATGACAATATGCATACCATACCTAGCCATGAGCAGTCAACTCTCTCCTGCCCTTTATTCAAAACAGACACAGTCTTCTAGTCTTAGATTTAGTAGTTGATAAAGACATAAACGAATTAGAAATGAATTGCAATCCTTTACAAGCTATGACCCCAATAGGGTTCATGCGATTCTTGGATATGCAGTCTATTCTTAGCTACAATAGCGACAACATGAATTTCTTCCATCTCCTTGCTCTGTTAAAGCATTTAAGGAAAATTATATTAATATGTCCGAATGGTTAAATTCTATCTATTTATTTGTGCAGCTGAAGAGGACACTGCATTTAAATTGCTGCAATGATTGCATTGATAGATTAAATGGAGCGCTTGAAACGGTCGTACTGCATCACTACTTCATATCCTGTTGCTTATTT
>NW_026416981.1:0-247 GCF_001194135.2 Octopus bimaculoides
GAATTTGAACTCAGAACGTAAGGACGCACGAAATGCTGCTAAGTATTTTGTACGGCGTGCTAATGATTCTGCCATTTCGCTGCCTTAAATGGATTGAAATAATATCGACTCAGCAGGAATTTTCATCTACTTTATCGATTATGGGAAAAGTAGTGCACTGCGTAAGTGCAATGCCTCTATCATTGGAAAGAAAAAGAGTGAGTGTGTGTGTGTGTATGTATGTATGTATATATGTATGTATGTATGT
>NW_026416982.1:0-599 GCF_001194135.2 Octopus bimaculoides
GATCAACTGGAACCTTCGACGTCGTAAGCGACGGAGTGCCAATAACAACAGCAACAGCGCCGAAATATATCTATACAATTTAGCCAACAATATATTTATTTATGGATGTACGTATGTTTGTATGTTTTTATATGTATGTATATATGTATGTATACATGCATGCATTAGTGTATTTATACGTGTTGTGAGTGAGTGTGTGTGTATGTATGTGTGTGAAGGGAAAAATGTTGCATTCACGGGATTAGTTTTAATCTAACATCCGGGTTTCTTCAGTGACTGACTACTCTCTTTAACTGTCAACAGTGATGCTACTTATAATCCCCCAATTACTTAAGGCTTCCTTAAATCGGAAAGACTGTTTTGCATGTATGACGCTGCTTTGGTAGTGAGTTCAATTAATAGCATTAGCGGTATTTAATTCCAGTGCTATACTGTACAACAAATCTTTCCTATGGAGTTTAGCCAACATTTTATGCAACAGATATTTATGTGTATATATGCACATGTTATATCGTACATTGGCGTGTATGTAATTCATGCATGCACTTCCTTTAATCTACTTACCTATCTATCTATCTATCTATCTATCTATCTATCTA
>NW_026416983.1:0-363 GCF_001194135.2 Octopus bimaculoides
GCTAACCACTGCAAGTGTTGATGAAAGTCAAATTAGTTAAAATTCACTATACTCGGTTAATCCTCACTTGGTAAATCCAAACGTCCTTATAAGGACTGCACAGTTTCCGTAGAGAAAATAATGAAATTAATGAAGACCAGGAGAACGGAGACTTGCACATCCTAGCTTTATTATACAGTTATTTAGATCGTTCTTCACTTAGACCTACGCGTGTTTCCGTTGTAGGCCACTGTACACTGCTAAGTGTGCATCTTGGTGTTAATTATCGATGCGACATTTTCAGGGTCGATTATTTCTGCTGTTGAGATATCATCTGAAAAGACTATGAGATTTGCCAAAATTATTCCATCATGAGGTGTTAAC
>NW_026416984.1:0-220 GCF_001194135.2 Octopus bimaculoides
TGATGATGATGATGATGATGATGATGATGATGATGATGATCGTTTCTACTTAATTTATAGACTCTGAAAGGACGAAAGGCAAAGTTAACCTCAGCGGAATTTGAACTTAGAACGTAGTGACGAGCAAAGTGTCACTAAGCATTTTGTCCAGCGTAGTAACAATTCTGCCTGCTTGCCACCTTAATAATGATAATAATAATAATAATAATAATAATAATAA
>NW_026416985.1:0-356 GCF_001194135.2 Octopus bimaculoides
GCTGAACCGCTAACTTACGGGGACGCAAACACACCAGCATTCGTTGTCAAGCGACGTGGTGGGACAAACACAGAAGCACAAATATTTACACACACACACACATACACACACACACACACACACACACACACACATATACGATGGGCTCCTTTTCAGTCTCCATCTATCAAATACACTGGTCGGCCCGAGGCTATAGTAGAAGACACTTGCCCAAGGTGCCATGCAATGGGACTGAACCCTGGACCATGCGGTTGGTAAGCAAGCTACTTACTACACAACCACTCCTGCACCTATATATATATACATACACATTTACATATATATATACATATATATATATATATATATATATATAT
>NW_026416986.1:0-172 GCF_001194135.2 Octopus bimaculoides
GACTCTACTCTGATGAATCTCTGTCTCTTGTGTGGTCCAATGAGAAGAATTTCTGAACGACTCTGAAGATGCCAGCAATATGCATATAGATGTACTTCCTTTCAGTGCTGTGGGAATTAATTTTAGTAACTGTTAACATAATCTACTTTATGGTATGGATGAACTAAGCTTA
>NW_026416986.1:4218-4647 GCF_001194135.2 Octopus bimaculoides
GGTAATTTTGCACTAGCACCAATATACGTATTTTATCTGGATAGAAAAATCTCCTGTTCTGCTGCTTTCTGCAGTAAATATCAAACTAGACGCTCTCAAACAAGTCTGGCACATGAGCATATGACGATAAAACCTATGGGACGGTCCATCCAAAACCGGTAACGTCTCAATCTAGCATCCCGTCAACTCTTCCTTATTTCATTAACCATTATCGACCTCTCACAGAACTCCATAGCTTCAACCAAGAGCTGCTGCAAACAATGACGTTTGGTGGTAAAGTTCAACCCCAACTCACCGTTTCTCCAAACAGTTGAGCAATGCGCGACTGAAAAGCCGCACACATCTACTTGGAATTGAGTATCACGTACCCTTCATAAGCTATCAAATACCGAATTGTAGTTTATTGATACGTTGATCTTCTTCTACCCT
>NW_026416986.1:4657-4826 GCF_001194135.2 Octopus bimaculoides
ATCAAATACCGAATTGTAGTTTATTGATACGTTGATCTTCTTCTACCCTGCCCACCGAATGGCTTTCCCTCAGGACCTAGACCAATCGCCCTCGCTCCGACAAAGTAACCTATGTGAATATCATTGCAAAATCGGTCAATGGTCATTGTCGCCATCTGCAGGTCAATCA
>NW_026416986.1:5067-5174 GCF_001194135.2 Octopus bimaculoides
AGTAGTTAACGCATATGAATGAAAACTTGTACACTAACAGGCACCTGAATCGTCCTAAACATGCCTATCGACAATTCTCAATATTGACGTCATTTTCGGCAATTTCC
>NW_026416986.1:5980-6091 GCF_001194135.2 Octopus bimaculoides
TAAATATTATCATAGGCATCCCTTTCCCCACAAGAGAAAAGAAACAAAACTTTAGGAAGAGTCAATTAGATAGAAGTAACTGTTTATAAAATAGAGGTAGGGCAGGGATAA
>NW_026416987.1:0-494 GCF_001194135.2 Octopus bimaculoides
GAGGGGGAGAGAAGAAGGAAGGAAGGAAGAAAGAAGAAAAACGGGAGGGGTGGGTGAAAATTTTAAATAACAGAAAAATTTTAAATAAGTAAATAAAAACAAATGACAATAATAAAGAGAACATTATTATTCTGATGATGATGATGATGATGAAGAAATAAGGCAAGAACAATTGAGAACACTAATAAATATAATAATAAAAATAATAATAAAAAATAAATACTATAAAAAAGTTTTATGGTTGCGTTATTTTTATTTAATATATTTGATATTTTCACCTTTGGTTTGTGTTTTAATTTTGTTCTGTTTTTCTTTCATTTTCATTCCTTCGCTTTCACTCTTTCCCTATCTGTCTTTTTTTACTCATTCATTCTCATTCTCTTACTCTCTCAATTTCATTCTCATTCACAAACTTGTTTGCCAACTCTCATTCAAACCATCCAACCCATACCTACTATATATGTGTGTGTATATATATATATATATATATATAT
>NW_026416988.1:0-815 GCF_001194135.2 Octopus bimaculoides
TATAAAAGTTTTATTGCTTTAAAAATTATGGGACTCCAAGTTTCAGATATTATCCAGGATATTTTGAGAAAAAGTGTGTATCTGACATGTCATGAAATGCAATAATACACATCCGCATACGCCCACACACATGCACACACCCACACAGATTCTTTATTTGTATGTAGCAACCCTACTTCTCTCTTTTCTGCGTCTTCTTGTGGACTTATATTCATTTTTCTTTGAAAAGCTGCCAGAGAGGTGAGAAAAAACAGGAAGTAAATAAATCACAGAGAGAAATATATGCCGATACACATCAGTAGACTGAAAATGAGGCTGAATCACATGACTGTCTTTTGGTGGCATCGAGGTAAATGGTTGATTGACTTGATGAAGAAGATGTCATTGAAAGCATTCCGTAACTGAAATGAGTCAAAGAAAATTTGATTAGATAGTTAATAAACAAATTTATGTAATCATGGTTCAGGGTTCAGTCCCACTGTGTGGCACCGTAAGCAAGCGTCTTCTACTAGAGCCTCAGGCTGATCAAAGCCCTGTGAGTGGATTTGGTAGAGAGAGACAGAAAGAAGCCTGTCGTGTGTATATGTATATACATAAATATTTATATATATAAATGTTTCTACGTATATATATATATATATATAAAAGATAAGAGTGAAAAAAACTACAGAAGGCTTCTGTTACATGGTTAAAGTATATAAATATTTCAACATATATATATTTATTTATTTATGGGTTTCAGCCAAGTGGTTGCGGCCATGCTGGAGCACCGTGATTTTCTGTCTTTATGCTTTGCTCTCTTCACGTTCCTTGCA
>NW_026416989.1:0-269 GCF_001194135.2 Octopus bimaculoides
ATATATATATACTATTTTTTTTTATATCTGAGAGCTAAAAATGGTCCCATCAGTGTAAGACGACACCAAAGTTCTGTAATGAAGAAGAAACAAAGAGGCTAAGACATGTAACGACAGTAAAGAATACCGCAATGAAGGAATTACGCGAATTCTTTCCAGTAGAAGAATGCAACAATAACAAAAAACAGCGTTAAAAATGACTGCAATAACTGGATCATTAAGAACAACAATAACTGTGATAATAGAAGTAGCGACAACAGCAAAAACAG
>NW_026416990.1:0-238 GCF_001194135.2 Octopus bimaculoides
TCCAAGCAACAACAACAACTACAACAACACTCACAAAGAAGACAATAATAAAAATAAAATATTTCCATAAATCTCACCTCGGCAACATCATTAAAAACCGTATATCATGAACAACAACAACAGCAACAACAACATCGAATGCAACTGCCATAAAGTCACCAATATTAAAAATAGCAACCATAGCAGGTGTGGCTGGGTGGTAAGAAGTTTGCTTCCCAACCACATGGTTCCAGGTTCA
>NW_026416991.1:0-590 GCF_001194135.2 Octopus bimaculoides
ATTATTATTATTATTATTATTATTATTATTATTAAAGCTGCAAAAGCATCGCAAAAAAAAACTGCCACTCTGAGTTTCATGTTCCCGTCGGTCGGGCAGCTGTCATCAAAAATGCGCGACGAACGGGAAGGGAAAACTTTGAGCAGCAGTTTTTTGTGATGTTTTTTGCGGCTTTGATAATAATCAAAAACTAATATATGTATACATATATAAATGTAATAAAATTTCCTGCGGTTTTATAGCACTTTTAGAACGAAATTCAGTGACATTACACTTTTAAAGTCTTACTCAGTGATAGCTCCAGTGCTGTGTTTTTAAGTCAGTATGACGTAAACGCTTACGTCATAACCACACTTTACACGCCTAATTCAGAGGAATGCGCACCAGAAAAGGTAAATATCTCTGGTGTAGGTGTTAAAGTTGTTTACTGGTTACAGTTGGCTGGTTAACATGTAAACAGCTTCAACAACTATAGTCATGGCAGCTGTGAACACAATACAACGATTTAGATCAATAAGCACACCAGCAATAACAACATTAGCAAATTGTGTCATGCGGGGTTGTTTGTTCCCGCATACAATACCTTACTG
>NW_026416991.1:1691-2091 GCF_001194135.2 Octopus bimaculoides
GTCCTGTTCTTGTTAACACTTTCACCCACCGAAAAAAATTCCAAATTTTATTTAATTTGCTTTGCGGGAAGGACTGTTCCAACGAAGTCGCGTATTGTCCTTGCCTTCGAAACGCGGAGTAGATGGAATTGGGACAACTGACGAAGGGATATACTCTTTATGTTGCATGTCTCGTTTCTCTGTTTGTTTTTTTCGGTGTTCGAAAAAAGTTCGTTTTCTGTTTTCGTTTTTCGTTTCTCATTGTGTTTAACGTTTTTTTATGCCCTGTAGCCATATATGCATCTATGTATATATATAGATGTAGGTATGTACATATATGTATGGATATATGCATATATCTATATCTATATCTATATATATATACATACATACATACATACACACACACACACACACACAC
>NW_026416993.1:0-446 GCF_001194135.2 Octopus bimaculoides
TATACATATATATATGTAACCATGGGCTCTTCCGACTCCGCTCAGGTAACGGATCTATTCGGACTGTACCTCCTTCAACAGCTCCACTTACACTTCCCCAACATCAAAGGAGGTTTATATAGAGATGATGCATTGCTAGTTGCAACAGGCCTAACAAAATCTGCATTAGAAAAAACTAGAAAACACATAAATTCTTCGCCAACTTTAACCTATCTATCTCTTCTGAAAACTCTTACAAGACAGCAAACTTTCTAGATGTTACCTTGGATTTAAACTCTTCACTTTACTTCCCATATCATAAACGCAATCAATACCTTAAGTGCATCAACACAATCCAGCCACCATAAATCTCCATTCGATGGTATAATCAAGAGCATATCCATCAAGATATCCGATTTATGGGCCTTCTGCAATATATATATATATATATATATATATATATATAT
>NW_026416994.1:0-974 GCF_001194135.2 Octopus bimaculoides
TATGTGTGTGTGTGTGTGTGTGTGTGTGTGTATGTTGTCTGTGTGTGTGTATCTGTATATATGTGTGTGTATATATATATACTCTTTACTCTTTACTCTTCTACTTGTTTCAGTCATTTGACTGCGGCCATGCTGGAGCACCGCCTTTAAACGACAAATCGACCCCAGGATTTATTCTTTGGAAGCCTAGTACTTATTCCATCGGTCCCTTTTGCCGAACCGCTAGGTTACGGGAACATAAACACACCACTATCGGTTGTCCTGAGATGTTAGGGGGACAAACACAGACAAACAAACATATACATATATATACACATATATATACGACGGGCTTCTTTCAGTTTCCGTCGACCAAATTCACTCGCAAGGCTTTGGTCGGCCCGAGGCTATAGTAGAAGACACTTGCCCAAGGTGCAACGCAGTGGGAATGAACCCGGAACCATGCAGTTGGTAAGCAAACTACTTACCGCACAGCCACTCCAGAATTGTATTATAAAAAAAAAATAGAGACCAGCTTATATAGAGTGCACTGTCTTCGATGACATACACCCCACAACGAAAATACAAAAAGGAAAATTTATATTGATAGTATATAATTTAAAAATAAATTAATAAATACTTGAACTTCATTTCAATGGGACCATATAAAGAGATGTTTAATTAAGTAACCCTGGTTCAATAGATGACGTGCAGGCTTGGGGTATCAAATGTTATTCAGGGTATAATTAAAACCAGCCGCAAAATATATTGCATAATTTCAGAATCGCATCATGTCTTGAATACGTAATGACTGCGTTGGACATGTTGAAAATGAATAACCGCAGAAAGAAATGTTAAAAAAAAATGCTAATAAAATTTTCCACTTACATTTTAACAAATTAATTCTACCATGTGTGTGTGTGTATGTGTGTGTGCGCGCGAGCGAAGTGTATAAATATAAATACAAATGTATATATGTGTATATATATATATAT
>NW_026416995.1:0-187 GCF_001194135.2 Octopus bimaculoides
ATATATATATATATATATATATGTATATATATTTATGTATATTTATATATATGCATGTATGTATATTTATATGTTTGAATATGTATGTGTACGTGTGTTTATATGTATGTGTATGTATAGGTATACGGATATATACGCATATATATATATATATATATATATGTGTGTGTGTGTGTGTGTGTGTGTG
>NW_026416995.1:197-658 GCF_001194135.2 Octopus bimaculoides
ATATATATATATGTGTGTGTGTGTGTGTGTGTGTGTGTGTGTGTGTGCTCGTATGTATATATGAATGTGAGTTTTGACGTGGGTATGTATATAAATATACATACATGAAGTTATGGGAGTAAATGTGGATTTGTTTGTGTGTATATATGGGCATAAACACAAGTATAAATGATTATATACACTCATCTCTATATTTTTGTAGAAACACAAGATTAAACCCATTTAGAATGCCTTTTTATTACGTAACATTCCTCTCCAATTTTTATCGGATTTATATCAGCCTATCTTCTCCCAACTCTACACTCTGAATTTTCTTTCTCTTTTTTCTTTTTTCTTTTCTTTTTTTCTTCCCTTATTGTCCAACGTACTATCTGGTAGCGTCCTAATCTCCAACGGTTCTTTCAAATGAAGTACGTTATAACCTTCTCCAACTATAGTTATCATACTCGGTCATAATGTCT
>NW_026416997.1:0-248 GCF_001194135.2 Octopus bimaculoides
TTGATGTTGGTATAGTGGGAAAATACCGCATGTTGAACAGGAAATTGACCACATGGAGGACAGAAAATAGACCACATGGTGATTAGGAAATTGGTTAGGTTGTTGGGTTAAGTAAGAAGAGGCGGCGTGTGCAAGTATATAGTGCTATATATATAGAATCTGAATAACAGAAGTTGATAGTTATTGCCACAAAGTGTGCTGCGATTGGTCGAGGAAGGTCACGTGGTGCCGTGGTTTGATGTTGGTAT
>NW_026416998.1:0-119 GCF_001194135.2 Octopus bimaculoides
TATATATATATATATATATACATACACATATATATAACTGTACACACATACATACACACATATACATAAACATACATACATACACACATACACATACATATATACACATATACACGCAC
>NW_026416998.1:129-238 GCF_001194135.2 Octopus bimaculoides
ACACATATATACATACACACACCATTTTATTCAACAATAAAATAAATATACATATATATATACACATAAATATATACACACATACATATACATATATATATATATATAT
>NW_026416999.1:0-259 GCF_001194135.2 Octopus bimaculoides
GCTACTCGTCAGATCGTAAGTAGAACAATAATTAGATATATATATCTCCACCAACAATAAGTACCATATGGATTAATATGAAATACTTATTATATAAAGATAGAAAAATTATTAAAAATATCATAATATCAAAATAAAACCATTCAATAATCATCCCTTCATCCATCATAATAACATGTATATTATATACAAAAAACCTCTTACATAATTTGTTTTAAATTATCATTGTTTTAAATACAATTTGAACGCAGTTTAAGTT
>NW_026417000.1:0-320 GCF_001194135.2 Octopus bimaculoides
CACACACACACACACACACACAAAGATAATACACATATATGTGTATACACAACACACACACACACAAAGATAATATACATATATGTGTATACACAACACACACACACATATATATATATATATATATGAAATAATCCCTACACACATCTACTCCTGCAGCCACTTGTGTGCAAATATTTAGTTATATATTATATATGTGTATATACGTATGTAAATACACATACATACATACACCCATATGTATTATTTATCTATCAATCAATGTACATATATATATGTAAATATACATCAGTGATATGTGTGTGTATATATATATATAT
>NW_026417001.1:0-269 GCF_001194135.2 Octopus bimaculoides
TCGAGCCACAGGCATATTGACCTGATTGGCGAGACACTAAACGAGTATGAGGCGGTGACAGGTGCGGAAATTAACGCGGAAAAGTCAGTGGGCTTGCAACTAGGCACCTGGAGGGGCAAGTCTATGCCGTCCAACAGCGTCGTAGGGCGCTGGACAGACGGACCCGTTAAACTGCTCGGGGTCTGGTTCGGTCTGGACCATCAGTTGGAGAAAAACTGTGAAGAAGTGACGAACAGGGTGGCCAACCTCGCCCAGAAATGGGCTGAGAG
>NW_026417002.1:0-716 GCF_001194135.2 Octopus bimaculoides
ATATATATATATATATATATGCATATATATATGTAATCGTGTGTAAATACACATATATATTACATATGTATACATATGGGTTTGTATGTGCGTATATATGTATATATGGGTTCGTATATAGATATGTATGTAGATATGCATGTTTGTATATAGACATGTATGTATATAGACATCTATGTATATATTTACACATAAGTATATATAGGTATCTTCAAATATACCACATACACTCATATGCACGCTTACATTCAGATATATCAATGTGTGTGTGGGTGTGTGTGTGTGTGCGTGTGCATGTGTATGCGTGTTTATGCGTGTGCGTATAGATGTGTATGTGTACAATGTGTCTGCGAATGAGCGCGTGTATGCGTTGCTCTAATAGTAAAACGCATATACAATAGATATGTATAGATATGTTGGATATTTTGAAAATAAAATTTAACTGGACAAAAAAGAGAGAAATCAATAATCAGATAAACAACCCAGAAATATTGACTAAAATTTTATGTGTGTAGGTATATATAAGAGAGAGAGGGTGTTGCAGTTTGGTGGGAAAGTAATAGAAACGGGAGGACTATCACAGGGCGAAATATCTCAGAGAAAATCGTTATAATTTTGCTTAGGAAGAGTGTCACTAGGGAAAGAATGTCACATTTTATTTCAATATCATAAATCTGATAGGGGATGACTAGTACACGGTGACTATTTACATAATC
>NW_026417003.1:0-326 GCF_001194135.2 Octopus bimaculoides
TATATATATATATATATATATATATAATATAAATAATATATATGTATATGCATATATACCTACATATATGTACATACCTACATATATATGGATTGAGTCGTGATTGTAGAAAATACCACATAGCTTATTAAAAACAGTGTTGCAGTGTAAATTATATAAACGGAAAGATGCAGAGAGAGCGAAAAACACGGGAGTAAAACAAGGATTTGGTCTACTTTAAGCATAGGGTGAAAGGATTACAAATTCACAGAAACATAAAAGGCCACAAGTGTACTGGCTTCTTCTTCTTCTTTTTCTTCTTCTTTTTCTTCTTCTTCTTCTTCTTC
>NW_026417004.1:0-280 GCF_001194135.2 Octopus bimaculoides
ATATATATGTGTATATACACATATTTACACGCCCGCAGATACACATAGAGGGAGCGTAAAATAAATTTTTAAAGAATGCCATAAAAAATACGAAATAACGATCAGAGAATAAAATAGCGCAACATAACCTTTGCCCGTTGGAGCAGAGTAAAACCCCAAATAAATGTTATTGCAGTTTAATGGCTAGATATTTTAAATGTATCTGATCACAGCGATGTAAGTATGTATGTATGTATGTATGTATGTACACATCTATAAATACATATATATATATATATAT
>NW_026417005.1:0-618 GCF_001194135.2 Octopus bimaculoides
TTATTTATCTGTGTCTTTACTTACATTGGGTGCCCTGTTAATTTCTGTGGGAAATAAGATAGTTAAATCTACCAGAGCATCAAATCAATAATAAAAATAGATTTAAATATCTCATTTTTAATCTGTTTGTTTGATGGCCTAATAGGTAAAGGTGTTAGTAATTTAACTAATAACCTTGTTTGAAGGTAGAGGTTTCAATCTCTATCTAGGAAATTTTTTGTATAAATGAAAAACAAAAAAAATAAATAAAAAGACTCACATCTTTCTTCCCTCATCCTGACCAGGCTTGAACCCTGGACAGGTATTAGCAGTAACTGCAGGACAACGTGAAGTATATTTGCCACTTAGATGGGGCTAAACCCTAAGGGTGAATGTTACTGTTGCTTTTAGCCCTACGAGAACATCTCCTCCAGCTGGCTATATATATATATATATATATACATATATATGTATATATACATATATATACATACATATATACATACACATATATATACATACATATATATACATGTGTGTGTGAGTGTGTATATATATGTATGTGTGTATATATATATATATGTGTGTGTGTCTATCTATATATATAAAAATGAGAATGTGTGTCTGTCTGTCTGTCTG
>NW_026417006.1:0-442 GCF_001194135.2 Octopus bimaculoides
ATATATATATATATATATATATATATATATATATAATTAATAGAATGAGCTAAAAAAATCCAAAGCTATGAAACAGTCTTACAGCTGTTTCGGGGATATTTTATATATATCCCTTCATCAGAGACGGTGCGAGAAAATGTTTAATAATCATTATAGAGAAGATATGAAATGCAGAGTGAAGTGGAGGAATGGTATGCATATAAGTTTCCTGTACCTAGTGTATATACGATGGGATTCCGCACAGTTTCCACTTTTGCCAAAGCCATTAATTGGTCCGGGACTGTATTATAAGATATTTGCTTAAGGTAGCGCGCAGTGGGACCGAACCGAAAACCCTGAAGCTGGTGGACCATCTTCGTTCTTAATCACACAGCCATGCTTACGACTTTCATTCTCATTGTATACCAAATCCATTTCAAAACCGTTTTATCCTTTTTCAACT
>NW_026417007.1:0-873 GCF_001194135.2 Octopus bimaculoides
TTTTTTTGATACAATAGGACATATTTTAATGTAATCAGTGTCGACCATTATCAAAGAGCCTTTGCTTAGTTCAGGACAGGTGATACACTGAAGTCCTTTCATTTCACGATAAAAGACTAGAAATGTGTTTGAGTTCAATCTGCAAAAGGGAAAAGTACGGGAGACAAAAGCTAAATTATTTTTGCTAATTATTTCTCCAGTATCATTGAATATTATAGCTTTCTTATTCCTGTCGATTATTAATATAGAAGATGTTGACAGAGGTAGAATTTGTGCTATATTATAGCAATCCTCAATATAAATAGAGTTGTTGAAACTTGGGCTACGTAGCTGGTTGCAGTATGATAGACGGGACCAAAAGTCTTCATTTGTTCCAATAGCATGAGGAACCCCGAAATAATCGGTCAAGAAAACAGTATTTCTGCCAACGGAAATATACCGGCATTTCCTGCCAATTTCCCTCTTTGAAACAGCACCTGTACCTGAAATTCTATAAATGATATGTCCCTGGAGGACATAAAAATTGCTTTGGTACAAAGTGATGTTGGTTGCTAGGTACAGAGAATGGATGTCTACTTCAAATAACTGATGGCCATCCAAATTATAACAGGATACTTTGCTAATGTTGGAAAATGCTATTAAAATTTTACTATGCGGTCCTACAGCAATATCTGCCGGTACCTCTTTGACTATGTATTGTTTTGTAATTCTATTATCATCCCAATCAATAAGGTATATGGTCTTATCAAATATTTCTACACCTACAAATGTAGCATGTTGTAAATATGATACCAGGAAAAAACCTAATTGAAGTGTTTTAATTTTAAAATGTGTGGGATTGATAATAAGAATCGTTTTCTTAAATGGGAGACT
>NW_026417008.1:0-238 GCF_001194135.2 Octopus bimaculoides
TATGTATGTATGTATGTATGTATGCATGTATATATGCATGTATGTATGTAAACTTACACAAAGTACAAAGACACAGAAAATTAAGGGGAGACATTACGACGTTACAGGCCCGACAGCTGTTTCTGGGAGGGTTGGAATTACTTCATAATGTTGGTAGATAAAGTTCACAAAAAGTCAAGGATATGTAATCAGTAGTGAAAGCACATAAACACTATGTATGTATGTATGTATGTATGTA
>NW_026417010.1:0-250 GCF_001194135.2 Octopus bimaculoides
ATGTGGGAGTGCCGTAATCTCTAGCACAGACCAAAGATCCCCAAAATGTCTAATGCCATTCCCTGCATATATTTGGTTTTATATCGGAGTGACCTTCTCCTAGAGACATACTTCAACAAAAGCTGAGGGGTGCCTCACTCCCAGTGGTCTTTCAGCACGCAGGACACCATCCCGGAATTTCTGCATACCCGTGCTATTGTTAGATAGCCGTTGAGCCTGCACTAGGTCCATCCGAGCTTTCGACAGGTCT
>NW_026417011.1:0-205 GCF_001194135.2 Octopus bimaculoides
TTTAGTCGAGCAAATCGACCCTAGGACTTATTCTTTGGGTGCCTAGTACTCATTCTATCGGTCTCTTTTGCCGATCTGCTAAGTTACGGGGACCTAAACACACCACCATCGGTTGTCAAGTGATGCTGGGGGGGACAAACATATACACACATATGCATACATATATACGACAGGCTTCTTTGAGTTTCCGTCTACCAAATCCACT
>NW_026417012.1:0-281 GCF_001194135.2 Octopus bimaculoides
TTATATTATATTATATTATATTATATTATAGTATATTATATTATATTATAGTATATTATACTATATTATATTATATTATACTATATTATATTATATTATACTATATTATATTATATTATATTATATTATATTATATTATATTATATTATATTATATTATATTATATTATATTATATTATATTATATTATATTATATTATATTATATTATATTATATTATAGTATAGTATAGTATAGTATATTATATTATATTATATTATATTATATTATATTATATTATAT
>NW_026417013.1:0-615 GCF_001194135.2 Octopus bimaculoides
ATGTATGATGATGATGATGATGATAATGATGATGATGATCATGATCATGATCATGACGACAACAACAATGATGATGAGGAGGAGGAGAAGGAGGATGATAAATGACAACGGTGATGATCATAATTATGATGACGAAGACAACAATGATGACAGGACGATAATGATGACAACAATGGCGACAATGATGATGATGATGATGATGAGGAGGATAATGATGATGATGTTGATTATAATGATGATGACAACGATGATGATGATGATGATGATTATAATGATGATAACAATCACAATGAAAATGACAACGATGACGATGATGATGATAGTGGTGCTGATGACAACAAAGAGGAGGAGTGTTGCTTAAAGCTCTTCCCTCTGTTAAACAGTCTGTTCACATCTGTTTGTTTGCCCACTTTTTACTTCCATTTTTTTCTTGTCATGCAAATATGGGTTAGATGACTACATTACTGAAGCATTTGTTTTTTCCAGCTAGACACCCTCTCCTCTTGCTAACCCTTATCTCTTTCCCAAGTAAGACGTCTTATATTTCATTTCTTTGAAGGTACAAAACCAATGGATGATTTCTTGGTAGAACCAACCACAACAACAACAACAACA
>NW_026417013.1:1419-2054 GCF_001194135.2 Octopus bimaculoides
GTGATGCATAGAGGAACTTAATCTGAACCCATCTTGGTGAGAAACAAACTTCCTCCATCACACAGCTTCTTCTTCAGTTTGTTCATTTGCATATCATTTGCATATTGTTTGCATGTCATTTAACCCTTTCACATTCAGATTAAATTATCAAATATAATGCTTTTATATTTTACTTGTTTCAGTCATTAGACTGTGGCCATGATGCAGCACGACCTTATGAATATACTATAAAACATAAAAATGTTCCTGTGCTGGGAATTGAACATGGGGTGCCTAGGTGAAAGCCAGAAACCCTAACCATTATCCCACATGGAATTTATCCAAATTTTTAAAGATTAATCATGTATTATCTTGTAGATTCAAGATGTTGAAGATGTGATTGCTTATTTTTAGAATGACAGTGTGGGGTAGGTGTGACTGGCTGGATCTGACCTGTTTGAACATAAAGCAGATAGAATATTTGGGCTGGGTATGGCCAGTTTAAATGCTAAAGGGTTAAAGTAGTGATGGTCGGGTGGTGTAGTGTTGAGGTATATTGTCAATGTGTGTCTTTATAAAAAAAAATACTAGAATAGAAGACAATGTATTAAGAAATTTAACTGACATTGTGTACATTATGCTATTTCCCCTGCCTC
>NW_026417015.1:0-996 GCF_001194135.2 Octopus bimaculoides
TCATGGCTACCAAATAAGTGTCACATATTTTTACAGATATATATATATAATATATATATTATATATATTATATATATACATATATAATATACATTATATATATATTATGTATATATATATATATAATATATATATATTATATATATCATTTTCATTTTATCTAGTTTCAGCTCATGAGCTGTGGCCATGCTGGGGCACCGCCATTTGGTGTTGCTACACAATTTTACTTCACGAATTTTACTTCAGGAATTGACATTTGGTGCATGAGAAAGCTTGATGCAGCTGCCTTCATCTGCACCTCCTGCCACGAAGTTGGTTCATCTGGGACACCTGACAGGAAGAGGTCCAGCCTCATCTTGAAGACACCTACATCCACCCCATGCAGGTCTCTCAGGTCCTTCGGGATGATATTGAAGAGCTGTGGACCTCTGAAACCCAGGCTATTGCAGTATCTTGTCCTACATCTTGATGACAAATTTGGAGTCCTTGGCACTATGCAATGGCATCCAGTGCTTTTATTTGTGTAACTTTTGATGCTAAAGTTTGGGACAATTCCTTCAAGGATCTTCCAGATGTATATTATAGCATGTCTTTCTCGCCTACACTCTAAGGAATAGAGTCTTAATCTCTTCAGTCTTTCCCAATAGCTTATATGCTGCATAGAGGCTATCTTCTTCGAGTACCTTCGTTGGATTGCCTCACGTTCTGAGACACTGGTTGGTGACCATAGCTGAGAGCAATAGTCAAAGTGGCTTAGAACATGTGTCCTCCAGAGGACCATCATGGTTTCTTGGTCTCTTGTTCTAAAAGTCCTAAGAATCCATCCGGTCAGTTGCCTGAATTTCATTGCCAATTTAGCAACATGAACATGAAAGGATGCATTATTACTCATGTAAATGCCCAGGTCTAGCACTGACTGTGTCTCTGGGATTTCAGTCCTGCCAGATCCATTGTATTTAACGGGTACTGCATTTAGTTTTGCATGCTGATAGCACA
>NW_026417016.1:0-953 GCF_001194135.2 Octopus bimaculoides
ATATATATATATATATATATATATATATATATCAATATAATTTTACTTGACATTTTAATGTTTTACAAACCTTAGCTACGTTACCATTAACCTAACAATAATTTTATGCGGATGCTTCCTGTAAATTGTTTAATCTCAGAAGATTTCTAAATATACAATTTTGTAGAGTTATTGGCGTCACAAAAATAGAAAACTTCCGAGATCTCTGGCAACATATACGCAAATTCCGATCAATGAAATGTAGCAAACACTTCAGAAAATTTAGTAGTTGTTGAACACATCTATGTACTTACGCACATACATACTTAATAAGTGTCAACTATCGAAAGCAAAGTGATACGTATGGAAAAAATATTAAAAAATATTGTTTAAGGATGTGTTTTTTAATATAAAAATAATTCATTCTTTTATTAAAATTCACCGCTGAACAGAAAGGAATTTATGCTTTTTCCAATTTCACTCTTCTTTATTATTTATATAATATATTTTTCTTGTGTGGCTGTGTGGGTGCCTGCGCGTGGGGCTATGTGTGGGTGGGGGGCTAGGGGGTATATGTGTGTGTTTGTTTATGTGTGCGTGCGTGTACGTGTGTGCGCATATTTGTGTTTGTGCATCTGCGTGTGTGTTTATGCATGTGTGTGCGTGCGTGTCTATTTTTATATGGCTTTGAAAGTTAAATGAGAAATTTGGTATCGTAATGAGTAAAGAATATCCTTAATGCTGTCCCTTTTCTCTCGAAGGAAGTGAAGTAAAGAAGAGATGTTATAATTATTGTCAAGAAACATTAAGCTCTTAGGCGCCACCCAAATACTTTTCACAGGTCCTGCTACACGTGCTGGTGCAATGTGAATATGAAACGATCCTGTAAACGAAGTGTTGCGATAGGAGGTTGCATTGATTCAACGTGTTGCGCTATTCATTGTACAATGTCTTGGTTATTAAATAACTGCAAC
>NW_026417016.1:1563-2679 GCF_001194135.2 Octopus bimaculoides
CTCTCTCTCTCTCTCTCTCTCTCTCTCTCTCTCTCTCTCTCTCCTCTTTCTCTTTCTCACACATGCGAACACACACTGAGACATAGACATACACACAGACACACCGACAACGACACACAGAGACAAAATCATATATGACAGGCTTACACACAGTTTCCCTCAACAAATTCATTTCAAAGAGTCACTCGGCCAAGTTTGTGCAGTGAGATAGGCGCGAGCTCAGAGCAACTTCGGGGAAACGAAGAATCTCGAAGTTACCCGCTAATAATTAGCAATAAATTCCACAGTAGCACAGTTTCTAATTCTAGTCCTAAAGATATAAAAATCCGTTCGTGTGTCTGTGTATTGTGATTCCTGATGTTGTTGTGTCTATCGTCGTTGTTCTCGTTATTGCTTTTTAGCCACAGCTTAAAAACCTATTCAAGCAAAATGTTTTGATGGAAGTCATTGATGCCGTGAAAATTATCTCTCTTTTAGACATATTATAAAACTACTTCAATAATATGCATTCTCCTTATCTCCAGCCGTTGGCTGTGATGGAAGAGAGATTTGGCTGTTATTTCTAGCATCTCTCAGGTTACGTGAATGCTCTCTAATTGCTTCATATGCTACTACGTTTTCTTTCTAGGCTTTGCAGTCGTTTTCCAGTTTCCTACCGATTTCTTATCTGTTCTATTGCAGCACAACGATAGCATTCGCTTCTATAATAGTATTTCCATTACGAGGTTGTTTTTGTTATTACTTTACTTTTTATCTTATATAGACAATATTGGCCAAGTTTAATATATAATTCTAAGCTCTATTAATGGATTATAGCTATACAAATCTCTGAGGGACTAGCTCAATCTCGGAACTATGTCCACTCATATATTACACCAGTTAAAACTACGTCATCAATAATATTTAAAGGAAAATGGAAAGATGTGTGCGCTTGCATTCCGACACAGGTATTTACGCATCCACACATCCACAAACACATGCACGTTTACACTTCGCACACACTCACATGCATACAAGACATTTGTTTTAGCTTTGAATACATCCGTATTGCATACATAGATATATACACCAGCATATATATATATATATATATATATATATATATATATATATATA
>NW_026417016.1:2866-6166 GCF_001194135.2 Octopus bimaculoides
ATATATATATATATATATATATTTATACATATATATGTGTGTCTGTATGTATATATTATATATGCACGTATGCGTAATAAAAGATGTGGATGAACAATAGCGGTGGTTCAATACGTACATACATTCGTATATACATATTTTTATATTCGCATGTATTCAGATACACACGCGCACACATATATATGCATACATGCCTACTTACACATGCATGTGTGCCTGTCTAATTGTACATGTATCCGTAAGCATATACGTATGGGTATATATATATATATATATATATATATATATGCGCGAGCTCTTTTCAATCAAAATATAAAATAACGATATGTCCCTCGGCCTCAACACCAACCACTCACAAGCCACTACCGACGATAGCAGCAAAAGCAAGAGCAACAACAGTTGCCACTTATTTGCCGCAAATCAACGATATATCATCTCCAAGTTGATTACATGCCAAAACCCCATTCGATTTGAGCCTGGTCGATGATCACTTAAAGTTCATAGGTTCTACAATACAACTTTCTCACTTATATATTGGAATAATGCCAACATTTATTATTTGAGTTTAGTTCGTTGATGATGTAAAGCCGTAAAAGAGGAATGTTTCACGGCGACATTTTTGACGAAACCAAACAGCGAATTGTAAATAAAGTTTAAGACAGAAATCTACGGTATTCTTTATTTCAATCCAATTTTAAAATGTGTTTGTAGTTTTATAGATTCGAAAAAGAAAGTGAAAGAAAAGAGGTAGAAGCGAATGCAAAAGTTAAGCGTACATTTTCCCGATATTTTCTGAAATAAAACTAAGGCAGACAGTGTTTATCTTAATTCTTCGTTTCACACGGTGATTTAATAAAAATATATTTATTATAACAATAACAATTGTCAGAACATCATCAGACACAACAACAACAACAACAACAACAGCGACAACAATAATAATGGTTTCAAATTTTGGCACAGGGCCAGCAGTATTTGAGGCATGGAGTAAACCGAGTACATAGACACCAGTGTTCAATAGGTACTTATTTTATAGACCCCGAAAGGATGAAAACCAAAGTTCATCCTCGGTGGCATTTGAACTCCGATCATAAACATGGACTAAATGTCGTTAAGCATTTTGTTCCGTGTGCTAACAATACTGCCATCTGCCCACCTTAATAATGATAATAATAATAATAATAATAATAATAATAATAATAACAATAACAACAACAACAACAATAATAATAATGATGATAATAATAATAATAATAATAATAATAATAGTAGCACTCAGAGAGCGCAAACCTCCACCATTAATAGTTCTACTGAGGAATTTTTAAATGAATAGTATGAGAACTTTTGGTTTTCTCTCCTCTTAAATTCCGGCCTTCCATTAGTTTTCCTGCTGTTTTAGATCGATGTATAGAATTATGTATATATGTAAGTATATTGTAAAGTGTTAATATGTGAGTATAATATATAATATGTACGTATAATATATAATATAATATAATATATAACGTAAGGGTGATAATCAGAGAAAGTAAAGTAAATATAACAACTAATCCAGAATCCTTGTCTGGTAACTGATCGATCCCAAAAGCTAAGCAGTTCCTGCCAGTCACAAGGCCAAACATCCCTGAAAGTTTCATTCAAATTCATCCTGCGGTTCTTGAGATATCTTGTCCACGCTCAAACAAACACGACTGAAAAAACAATATCTCTACCTTGTATATAGATTTAGGCATTCGTTAATGTATGAGAGTCTCGATCGAATGCCACTAAGGTAATAATTGCTGTTTTATAAATGAACCAGTTAATAAATTAGGGGACCTTTATTTTACCACGGACTCACTAGAGCTAGAAACAACAGTTTAATCTGACTCAAATCATAATCTAGTACACTTTGGGTTAAGTAATAATTGAAACATAGGCTTGCAGCAGCTGTAATGTCTGTTACTGTGGTCCTGTAGAATCCAAATTCAGCAGAGTCTCAGCAGACAATACTTACTATAATAAAATAATTTTAAAAAACTGTGTTAATTATTAGGAGATCAATATAAGTGAACAAATATGATATTCTAATATTAAATACTTAGTTGGAAAAAAACTTATCCGACAGTCTGGATCCTAAAAATAAACCATGATCCAAAATATATCATAGGACTATTAACTTCTGAAGCAGTCCCAAGAGTAACCTAAACCTTCACGTTATGCAAGAGATAAAAAAAAAAAACAATTAAAAAGCCAGCACTAAAAGAAGTAAGATATTAATACCATCCAAAGCAGACTTTCCAAAAGCTAACATACACTGCATTTATATTACTATAGGGGATAAATTAAGGGACTGGGTTCAACCAGAGATAATTTTTATAACTGGTAAGAATTGCTTTAACAGGTTTTGTGAAGCATAACGAAATTGAAGCGTTGAATTTAATAACCTCTAAATGCAGAGGGATATTTAGCAGCAGTAATTGTTATAAGAAAGTGTAGTCAGACAACTGTTTTCTTTGACGTCGCGCGACCTATCTAACCTCCGAAGGCGCGTGATTTAACGGTTAGAATATTTGGCTCACGATCGCAAGATCCTAAGTTCGAATCCCAGCGATGTGCTGTGTCCTTCAGCAAGACACTTTATTTCACGTTGCTCCAGTCCACTCAGCTGGCAAAAGTGAGTAGGACCAGTAATTTAAGTGAGCCAGTTTTATCACATTTTGTGTCACGCTTAATCTCCCTGAGAACTACGTTAGGAGTACGCATGTCGGTGGAGGATTCGGTCACTTACATGTTAATTTCACCGGCAGGCTGTTCAGTTGATGGGATCAACTGGAACCCTCGTCGTCGTAATCGGCGGAGTACCAGGCTATTTTATTTTTCAATTAACTTCTATCTTATTTATTCTTGTACATACGAACGTATTGAAAACCTTTTTTGTAAGGTACCAGCTAATAAACAGCTACATATTGCCCACCAACATTAGTGTCTTTACACATTAGTGTCTTTACACATTAGTGTCTTTACACCAATATAGTGTCTTTACGTTCAAGTCTGAATAATCAATAAAATCAAGTTTTTTCTTCTATTGTAAGAAGTGCTTGACATAAATCCAGAGATATTTTCTAACGGGAATCCAACGCAGGGCTGTGAATTACATGATCTTTGTCATCAAAGATACTCCTTCAAGCTTATGTATGTCCTTCACCCAACAAAAACAAAAATCGCAACTCATACCGTTTCCTTAATTTTCCAAGCAATACATGTGTGTGTGTGTGTGTGTGTGTGTGTGTGTGTGTGTGTGTGTGTGTGTGTGTGTGT
>NW_026417016.1:6777-11696 GCF_001194135.2 Octopus bimaculoides
TATATATATATATATATATATATATATATATATATATATATTCGTATATTCGTATCTAGAAATGACGAAATAACAATGAAAATGGTGCTGCTATTTCTAGCAAGAATCTCATTTGACCGTACTAAAGTTTTCCTTGATAACGAAAGCAGCAAAGAGACTGTCGTTCTTATTCTATCCGTACTTTGTCTTTATGTCATCTATTAAAATTTGATGATTGTTTTAGCAACAATTATATTTAATTATCATGTTTAATTACTTCGTCAGTTCCTGCACGAAATGAGCGCATGTATCTGTTTCCTACGTAACTTTGTACCGTAAGCTCATTTCCTTGCTCGGAAGTATTGAATGTTTATTGACCATTATGTATATTTACAATCTTCCACTAGTAAACTAGATTCCATTGAATTATTCGCGGAGCCATTTTACTTTGCCAAAATGAACTGTTAAATTGTTGAAAAACTCATTTTAAGTCATTACACCTCATGAGTGTTGTTTAATACATCTTGTATAACGTAGGTAGTGATGTCTAGCTAAGTCTGATGATGTTTAAGATGTATTCCCTCGTGACCGCCTACGACGATTTTCTTCCTTCTTCATCACCTGGCTTCTCTTCTTGCTACTGTTTGTTTCTTAATTTATTATCACTGAGTTAGACATTGTACACTAGCTAAAAGTACTTATGCAATTTAAAATAATTTCTTTTTCCTGGAAGTTACTTAAGCAACAATACTAACATATCAATTTTAATACGCATTCTTTACAAAAGACGCCATTATATTGTACCATATTTGCATTTCAGAAATGACAATTATATTAATAAAATTGTAAAAATACAATACACTACAGAAAATTTATACTTATATATCAATACCCACCCTTGATGAAATGCCATACAAAGTAGCTACATCTGTATCCGAGGCCCGCATCGCTAAATAACTCATAAATATTGTACTCTATACAGCATCATAAAATACAACTCTACAAGAATTTCGTACTGAGTCAAAAATGTTATGGGATCACTTGAAAGTCATCGGTCTCTTCCATTTTATATGCACAGAAGGTGGGATACTGTGAAGTTGATTTCTTGTAAACCAAATAAATTTATTCTTAGTATTGTTTAGCCGGTTGTCATGTCGCATAGAATTGAACCGTTTTGAACGGCACTTCTGCTGTGACAAAGATGCCATTTATTCTAAGATTGTAGGTGGTGTTTCCAATGAAATTTGGATGCTATAGATAGCACGACGTGCGAACAAGTAGATGCACCCCGTAGTTTTCTAAAGGAAACCTAACAATTTAAGGTAATGTGTTTAGAAGATGACAGCAGCAATCCACCTTTACTTCTTTTATCGCTTCATGAAAGAAAAACATGGGTTACCTGAACTTTGGAAACAGAAATACAAAGGCTAATATTTTCAATGGAAGCTCATTTTCTTAACTCAGATACTGCGAAAATAAAAGCGAATGGAACTAAAATACAGCTTTGTAAATTCAAAATGTCAAGGGAGTTTGATACAACAAATGAATGTGCTCTTGTAAAATTATCAACACTAAAGTAGTGCAGAAATACTTTCCTCACCTAAAACAATAGGTCAACACTCAAGCTATTAGTATCGCTGAACCTGCTAGTAATAGCAGCTAAATAATACAGAAATGATATCTTATATTAATTAACAGAAGGGCACAATAAATATCTTCCTAGATACTTATAAAAACGTAACACTCACGGCTAGAATACGTTTTAGAATTACCAAACTTATCAGCAACAACGGGCTGCTTTCTAAAATTCAAGTCCCGAACTCTAATAAATGTTGTAAACAAATCCTGAATACCCATCAGATACAGAAGAATGTTTCTCTAGGAAAGATGTGGAATAAACGCCGCACAGACTTTGTCTTGACTTACAAATTACATGGAATACGATATTAATGATGACTTGATGAACAGAGAGATATGATGTTCTTAAATAATATGGGGGAAATACAATGCAATAAACTATGAAAAGGAAACATAATCATTAGGACTCGTTGTGGTATAAGAACAAAATATCAAATAGATTAAGACTAAAAATATTACTACATATCTCAAGTTTGGTTGGGACCGTTATAGGTAATTTTTTTATGTATTGAAAATGATAATGCCTTTCTTAGCTTCTAAAGTAGTTGCGAAGCATATTGTTTAACACTTGCACACAGACATGCAGGAAGTAGATAGACAACTTTAATTTTCAAAATATTTTATTTGATATTCATTGGATGAAAAAGACGTTTTTTTTTTCTATCTGATCGTCCATAACATCGAATCTTATGCAGATATGTAACACATGTTCTTGGACTAACTTCTAGCTGTTTTGCAATGTCAGAAGCCTTCGAACGGGGTTCGTTTTTCACAATTCTCTTTAAACAGCAAAGCTTCCTTTCCGAGGGCCCAGGTCGGCCGGGACGCGAATCTGTTGATTATTTTCCTTGGCTTTTGAATTCCACTATAATTATATTAACAGTAGCAAGAGGAATTTGAAGATTTTCTGGCAATTTTTCGTTGGCTAAGACCAGCCCCAGCTGCCCAACAATACGAGCCCTTTCAAAATCTGCCAGTTGTGCTGAATTTGTTGTGCGTGACATGGTTACTCTTCGCAAATATTTAATGTAATGGCACCTGGAAAGAAAAAGAACGCTTACATTGTAAATTCTACACCGCTGAAAACATATTAAGACACTTAGATAAGAAATTTTTAAAATTAAATGTGTCTATTTACTGCATGTCTGTGTAGATAACAGCGTGCTATCTATCTATTCCGGATTTTCATTTGGAATTTAGTATCTAAAATTTAACCTCCAACATGTTATCCCCAAGAAAATCTGCCAATGCTTGTATAACACAGTTCATCGATATGTGCAAATTGAATTCTTGTTAGATGATAGCAGAAGCTCTACTACAGTATTCTTTAAAGCTAGACAGACGATTATTTCAGAAGTCTAACAATTTTAACCAAAGAGGCAAAGCAGTGATAATGAAAAGTTACAAACATTCAAACAATTTTAAACGCCTACAGAAAGTAAACTGATGAAGGAAATATTTCTGAAAACTCATGGAAATACAGTGATCTAAAAATATTGTTTCTTCTTGGGTGCTTTGAAATTCTAAACCATAGAAGTATAATTGATTAATTTATATAATATTAGTACATTAATGGCAATTATATGGTGATTCATAATTAAAAGAATAACACTTCTGACAGGTTGAACATTAAGTGTGAAATGATATAAGGGACCGCATAGCGTAACTGTGCACTCTACACTCTGTGTCTGATTCAATAACTAAACAGTTTCTAAAAGAAGCAGTTATGTATAATTTTTAGTTTATAAATATTTAAATATTAGAAAGTAATCGCATTGTTAATATATGAAGTAAAATGCAAAGTAACAACAGGGAGAACGTTGGAACTATTCCAGTTCATTGCCTCACAATATAACCGTACTACCCAACAAATCTTTGTTATTACTGAATATATTGATACACTGCATTGCACTTAAAGTGATACATTATCACAAGGCTGTCACACCATCATAATTTATGAAAGGTAACGCCAGCAAGCAGTAATAACAGAAAAAGTGCAAGAATATATTGCTTTGAAGAACATTTTCTATAATTTCTGATATCATAACCATGGAACTCCATTTCTCTTTTAGTTGGCATTACTAATAAACAAAAGATAGATTCATGCGAATTTCATACCACACTTGCTTATCATTGTTATATCGAACAAACGAGGGGCTCTCCACTTGGTTGCAAGATGCAGATGATGAATCACATTTTGTCGTCTTAGAAATAGAAGGATGTGTAGTTAAAGATACACAAAAAGTAATACAATAAGGCGAGGAAGATAAGATGATGCGTACTGAATTGCACTTAATCATAGATTTGGTCAGTCATGGAGACAGAGACAACATTGTTGTCATGGCTTAAATGAAAGCAACATTTTAATGTGTATTTCAATAAAATGAATCGCTTGCAACTTCCAACAAATTTTAGCCAAATTAGAAGCAAACATAGCTAAACACCTACCAAAACATTAAAACCAAACTGAGGTTATAATCTTAAAGCTTGTGTAAGTGTTTTAATAGAATGAATCTCTTCCAACTTGCAACAAATTTTAGCAAAATTAGAAACAATGAAATCCAAACACCTATCAAGACATTAAAACCAAACTGATGTTATTATAATCTTAAAACCCAACAAAACCTCAGCTGCAAATCCATCACACATACTGACGTAAACAGACCTACATATTCTCAAAGAATTTAGATAATTTCTTCCTGGATATTACTGAACACTATATCCCCCTTTCTATATGACAGCAAGGGTACGATCACCAATTTATTGATAACTCTTTCACAATACATCACAACATCTACGACAGTAACAATTCGAATTATCTTCCTTTTTAACTTCAAGCTTTGACAACAGAGTTTACGTCTGTTTGCTCTGCACTATATAGCTACACAAAATAAATACTCGAGAGATCCCTAACAAAGGAGGTATAAATCTATTGCCTCTCAAATGTACAACAAATGTGCAGTGTGCTACCGTAACATTATCTAGCTTCAAGACAGTCAACATACTCTTCAAAATAAATACACAAATTTATATCACACTTTTTTTTCTCAATCCAGACACAATTTACACACATTTTCTGACGCTAACAAGAAAATATTTTCAAATACCACCTGCCAAATCTTAGAATTCTTTGTTATTTTTGTCTGGAACAATGGACGAAAATATTCATAACTAACCATTAGGCACAAAATCATAAGCATAAAACAAACACAAAATAAAAAAAAATAACTACATAATTTTATAATTATGTACACACAACTAACTATATGATATATATATATATATATATATATATATATATA
>NW_026417016.1:15780-17743 GCF_001194135.2 Octopus bimaculoides
TCCTTTGTTATGGGCAGAATCGGCAAACGAAGACTATGAAGCAAACAACTCGTCTTTATAAACAAGTTTTTCAGTGATTATCTGATGAACAATGCTTTAGTTTCTGTCTATGAAATTCCGTCACATGTTTGTGGTTGACCTAGGGCTATAGTACAAAACACTTGCCCAAGGTACCATCCAGAGGGACTGAACGTAGAACCATGTGGCTGGGAAGCAAACTTCTCAACCACAGTCATACTTGCACTTAATATGTGTGTGCGTTTATGTTTATGTGTGTGTTGCTACAGTGATTACTGTGTCCCACTATGGTTGCAGCGGCGATCTATAAAATAAATGCTAGATTCAAATACATACAGAGGTCAGTATGATCATTCAAAATTTTGAAGGGGATACCCTACCATGGTGATAGTCGAAAGACTAAAGACTTAATGGCTTCAAATTTAAGGTAATGGATTAACTAACCACAACGTAATGGGTTCAAAACTTCGTATTGAACTTCCACTCTGTACGATAAAATTATATGTAAATATCATTCTACTTGACTTTCAACAATTATCGGACTGTAATTTGAAGTTGAATGGTTAGCAGCAAGAAAGATATCCAGATTTCTTTTAAAATACTGAGAAAAAGTAGGGTTTTTTTCCCCACAGCAAACATACTCACACACACAGGTGTCCCTGTGGTAACTTGAGCTACTACAAATAGCAGCCAAATCTCTTTTAAAACACATCCTTTCATCAAAAGACATCCAGAGATTTACAGTATTTCAGGAAGATTAAAAAAAAAACTAGACGATGGGTCTGCTACATCAGAGGCAAATCTGGGTTAAACAAAACACAGACAAACACGCTTCACATTAAAAGATGATATGCGTGTGTGAGTGTCGCATTAAGCAATTCATGGAATGTTTCATAACGGTATAGCAATGACAGTTAAAATAAACGTGACATATTTCTAAGTTTCATAGAAATAACTTTCAGCAAGACAAGAGAACATCTAAAGTATACAAACAATATAGTCCCACAAAAGCCTATGTGTATGCAGTGAAGCCTAACAGTTACTCGTCTAAAAATCACAGTACACCGGGTTCGATGAAATAAGTACCATATAAGCACTGGGTTCGATAAAATCGATATACTCCGTCCATCGAGATTGTTGTCCTTGCGCCAATATTTACAATCACCATGATCAGGAAGGTGCACAGACAAAAAACTTATACGATCAAAACGGAAGAATATCACTAAGGAAGAAAATCTGCTTAATCATAGTTAAAATCACTTCTTACGAATAGATGTTATCTCGTGCTCACTGCCACACCATTCAACCCTGCTACCTAAACAAGCAAGCACATTAAAAACAACGTCATTCTAAGAAGACCACCGTACATATTATAACAGTTATAAATAGAAAAGAATGTAGAGTTTGAATCACTTAATATCATTACTACGGGCGCGATCGGGGCTGACCCTCTGTTTAAACAATGGTACTCACAAACCACTATACGTTGTGTAATATATAAATTATATAAGTTATAAACATTATAAGTCATCTGTTCCAGATAACAGTTTTCCGGTTTATTGACTAAACTGTTCGTATAAGGGTTGACGAAGCAGAAAAATATCAAAGCATTAGCAACTGAAACACTAAAACTTTACTACCTTCCGATGCACACAGATAATGATGAACAGAAAATTCAATATCTTAATAGGTAGAGAGAATATACGAATATATACATAAATATATATATACGTACGTGCCAGTGTGTGTCTATGCGCGTACATATGTCCGGATATATTTACATATGTATATGTGTATGTAAACATAATTACATAAATACACAGTACCTTAAAATCTTACATACAGAGAAATACACAAATATATATATATATATATATATATATGTATATATATTTGTGTATATTACATACGTATGTGATTTGTCTCGCTTTTCTTCACTCTCTCT
>NW_026417016.1:18099-19509 GCF_001194135.2 Octopus bimaculoides
TAATACTTTTGTCGTCATACATCAAAATATTTTTTCGGACCAAGGATTTATAACTGAACGAGATGTTTTACAAAATTATATCATATTTCCACTGTTTGATTTGCAAGGTCTTTGTAAAGTTACTACTTATATTCTAAGCCTTCTCGCATGCGACAAGTTTTAAATTAGAATCACGCCATTAATGGGAAGTGGTCTAGGGCAATTCAACTGTAATAATATTCTGTGGGTGGAGGCGCAATGGCCCAGTGGTTAGGGCAGCGAACTCGCGGTCGGAGGATCGCAGTTTCGATTCCCATCAAGCTGGCGCAGTCGCCGGGCGGAATGCTTAAGGCATTTTATCCACCTTAACGTTTTCAGTTCAAATTCCACCGAGGGAGACTTTGCCTTTCATACTTTCGAAATAACTAATTGGTAATATATCTCAATTTCTTCAGATTCTTCAGAATCCTTATTATACAACCTACCATCATTCGTGATTTTCCTTTCATTCCAAGACTATACCTGTTCTATTTGATCTACTAGTGTCATTAGATTCTCTGGAAAATTTCCTTTAAGTCATATAATCATCATCCGGCTCGTGTTCATATTATTTTTCCATCTCTTCGAAAACACATACCTGGCTATTATCCTAATGAACTCTATTATCGACGAAATCATACCTGTATTCATTACTATTTTTCTGCTAACCAACTACCTTAGTTTTAAAGCGGATTAATACTTTCACCACCATCTCCAGGTATTTTCAATTTACTGCCTAAATAAATTTCTTAAGTTTTTATTAAACATCATTGTAATAGACTTTTTAGGAGTATCTATAATTATGCCTCCTGCTTCTTGTAACTGTGTTCTATGTTGTTTTTTTTCCATCGCATTTTTCTGTTGTGTCCAGTCACCTTACTTCGAATGGTCTTCTGCTTCTTTGTAACTGTGTTCTATATTTTTTCCATCGCATTTCTCTGTTGTGCCCAGTCACCTTACTTCGAATATCTGACGTCCGGCAAGATCAAGTCTGTCTTACCAGGAGGAGTATACTTGACCATAGTTGTTTGACTTTAGAGATTTTTCGTTGGTAAAAATAAACACTGTCAAATCCATTTACGTACGGGGATGGATATTATCGTCTAACACTTTCATGTATGTATGTATGTATGTATGTATGTATGTATGTATGTATGTATGTATGTATGTATGTATGTATGCAGGCATAGATATATCTTACATGCTGGCAGGTTTGCACCTACATTTCGATAGAAAACTGTTGTAAGTGACTGAGTAACTAGGAAACCTTACATGCTTACCTGTTGTTTGGAGACCTTACCATTTTTTAACGAGTATATTGCCAACTATAGTATGCCAGATTTGCAGTTTAAAATGTTATATATGAAGCTGTTTCTTTTTTTTTTTTTTTTT
>NW_026417016.1:19519-22245 GCF_001194135.2 Octopus bimaculoides
TTTTTTTTTTTTTTTTTTTTGAGGTGAACAATTTTACCGATATTTCCTTTTAGTTAACTCAAACATCTTTTATTGTAACGTACTACACCATTACATATTTTATATCTGTCATGTACATTATTTTGATACTTCGTTCAAATGTCTCTTAATGGTAGAAGCGCGATAGTATAAGAATATTTTCGGTATCAAAATTTCCTTCACCTTTTTTAACCTCTAGAATTTGTTCTAATATATTGATTTTATAAGAACGCAATTTCTTTCTGCGTTTCTCTTTATTCATTGCACACATATTTTTATGTTTTAATTTCAATTGAATTAATATTTTCAATATTATTGTTAATGGTTTTGCTCAATTGAAAATTGATTCGTTTGTTGCTGTTGTTCTTGTAGATGTTGATGATATTAATATGGCTCCTCCTCAGTCCAGTTTAGGATATTTACATATCAGGACCAGTAATTTATTCCAAAGACTTATCGACATTTACAAATAGCATTAATCTGTTACTGGTATTATGTTTCTTGATATGGCTGTGTATTCCCAAAACGAGGTCATATCGTTATCTATTCAGAATTTATAAAATAAATTCATATGAATAATCATTTCTGATCTTTTCCTATCTCGTCTAAGCTCATACGTACACTTGTAATAGAATACACACATACATGCTCACACTCATGCATGTGCACACAACAGAGCATATAAACATATCGATATGCGTATGAAATGCATATATGTGCATATACACATGATCTGAAACATTCATACACGGACACACACAAATACGCATCCAATTATTTATTTATTTGTCCATCTTTCGTGTATCTATCTGTTTATATATTTCTAGATACCGAGGCAAATATCCTAGCCACCATCGCTGACAGAGTTGCCTAATTCGATCTCCTAGTCGGGATAAATATAACAGTATTAGCGCAATAGCGCAACTTAATTGATTGATTTTTCAAAAGTTAAAGCTAAGTCTTCGGTATTTTCCATTGAGAAAGGATAAAGGGCGAGAAACGGTCGTCTAGGAGACCGATAGGTGGAAGTTACAAAATGTCAAAAAGATATTTTACCTCATCTGAAGTTCGCTTATTACTTATCATTGCTTTCCGTCGATGTCGTTATATTTATCCCAATCAGGAGGACCAACAGCGCAAATAAGCCACTGATATTGACTGAATTTTAGTTAAATCTACGGCTTTGAATCTGCCCAGCCAGGGTGATCTCTCTTCAGTATCTGCCATTGAGGTAGGTTAAAGAGCAAGAAATGTCCGTCTGGGAATTCGATAGGAGCAAGCACTGTGTAAAATATGTTGTTTTTACACCCTTTAACATAAGAGAGAGAGTTTTTCTCATGGGAAATTGCAGTGAAGTTGACTTTAGAATTTAAAATATCACGCAAATATATTTTAACCTGAAGTACATATATAGTCGCAGGCGTAGATGTGTGGTAAGAAGCTTGAGAATAAATAAAGGCGGTAAGCTGGCAGAAACGTTAGCACGTCGGGCGAAATGCTTAGTGGTATTTCGTCTGCTGCTACGTTCTGAGTTCAAATTCCGCCGAGGTAAACTTTGCCTTTCATCCTTTCGGGGTCGATAAATTAAGTACCAGTTACGTACTGTGGTCGATATAATGGACTTAATCCGTTTGTCTGTCCTTGTTTGTCCTCTCTATGTTTAGCCCCTTGTGGGCAATAAAGAAATAAGCATCTTGATTCCCAAGCACATGGTTACGGCTTCAGTCCCACAGCGTGGCACCTTGGGTGAGTGCCTTCTACTTTATTCTCGACCTATCAAAGCCTTGTGAGTGGATATGGTAGACGGAAACTAAAAGAAGCCCAACATGTATATGTGCGTGTGTCTTTGTGTCTGTGTTAGTCCACCTTCCACGATCATTGCTTAAAAACTAGTATTGGTGTGTTTAAGTCACCCCCGTAACTTAGCGGATCAGCAAAAGTTACCGACAGAATAAATATTACGCTTAAAAATAAGTCCTGGGGGTTGAATCATTCGACAAAAACACTTCGAGTTGGTGTTCCAGCATGGCCGCTGCCAAAACGACTGAAACAACTAAAAGAATAAAAGAATATATATCTGGCTAGGTGTTTATGTGTATGTGAGCACGTATGCGTGTGTATGTGTGTGTGTGCGCGCGTGTACCAGTGAGATATATGAGCGAGGCATAGTATAGAACAAAACTGACCGCATAATGTATTTGTGTAAAACATTCGAAAGCTTGCGTTGACACGAGGTTAATGTAAAATTAAGTGGCGTTAGATGCCAGGCAATGCGATTGAAACACATATTAGTGCTTGTGTACGAAGCTTTTCAACCATTTGTCCATGCAACGCATATTCATTCATGATTAATCACGTTCATACAGACATATATTTAAATACACGGATGATATTAAGAAGCCTTTACGCACATGAAATATTGAACATTCAAATTTAAAGAAATTATAATTTCAATTAAAATTTCTCCTCATGCCTTAAATTAGAAATTAATTATTTACAGCAGTGATAATTAATTAATTGATTTTCAATATAGTAAATTTAATACTAAATTTCAAATTCAGTTGAAATTAAATATTCTGTATTTCGAATATATAAAAGTTTCCTCGGAGTGAATATGTGTGTGTATATGTGTGTGTGCGTGTGTGTGTGAGTGTGTACGCGTATGTGATATACATACATACATATATATATATATATATATATATATA
>NW_026417016.1:22536-25036 GCF_001194135.2 Octopus bimaculoides
ATATATATATATATATATATATATATATATATAGATAGATAGATAGATATACACATGTAAAATACATTTAAACATTAAAATAAAGGAGAATTATAAATCCGCACCGTTTTTACTCTTACGTTGTTTTATACAGCATATTCGGAGTAAACCTCTTTCCTACATATGTTTCTGTTAAATAGATATCGTGGTTCATTAAATAATCTCGATCTGGATCTAATATCCGTATTCAATCACTACTGTATGTATGTATACATATGTATGTATACATATGTATACATATGTATGTATACATATGTATACATATGTATGTATACATATGTATACATATGTATGTATACATATGTATACATATGTATGTATACATATGTATGTACGTGCTTCTGTTTGTGCGTATTTTAAATATTTATGTATCTATATTTGTACGTTTGTAAATGCTTGTATATATTCTTGCTTATATATATAGACTAAATGTGAGTGAGGAAAGCGTACTTGAGTCGTCTAGTGTACAAGGGGAAACAACCCAAATTAAATCCCATCTCAACCTCTTGAATACAGGTAATATGACCGAAAACAATACCTATTGTCATAGGTGCCCTGGGAATGACAGCGAAACGGGCTGATTACTACCTAGCTCAGATACCAGAAAACCCCAAAATGGCTGAAGTTCAAAAGATAGTGCTCATGGGAACTGCCCATATCCTACGTAAAATACTGTCTATGTGATCTCAAATTTTAAAGCAAACACATAATTTTCTTATGGTTTCTCAAACATTCACTTGAACAAAACTGTACAAATCCAAATATATGGTACCCTAGGCATAACACCTACATAAACTTCTAACTTGTTGTCTCTTGAGGTCTCTGGGTGAGACTTGGATCCAACTTATACAAATGCAAAACAAAAGTCAAACATAAAATAATAATAATAATAATAATAATAATAATAATAATAATAATAATAATAATAATAATAATACGAGTAGTAATGAAAATATATTTTGTGATTGTAAGATTAGAAGTAAATGTTTATTTTAAAATTATTGTAAAACAAAAGTGTTGTTTACAGATGTAACGTATGAGTTTCTTTTACGTAGGGGCAACGCAAAATTCTATAAAGAGGCGCATATCTAATTATAATTAGATCTTTAATAACAGGAATAAGTCTTCTAGGACCAGCCTCAGTAAATTTATTTGGGACCTGAAAGACGAGAAATTTTTTTTTTTTTCTCTGGAATGGGAAATTATTAGCAAGGCTACGGCTTATAAGATTGGAAATTATTTCTGTTATCTCTCTCTTGAAGAATTATACAAAATTCTATTTTCCAGGCAGCTCCCCTTAAAAACGAGTATTGATACTGGTTGTTCATGTGTTCACGCGTGTAAATGGGTTCTCAAATACCACCATTAACGCCACTAGTACTTTGAATCGGTCAATATTTCATGTGTAGTGCATCTATTACTGTAAAGAATTAAAAATTCTTAGTAGATATATAAGTATTAAATATTGTAATAAATATTAATATTAAAATATTTATACTGCATCTTATATACGTGGAAGGTGACTGTTTTTCATATAATCACGCATGTTTATGGGTGTTCAAAAACCTACCATCGTATATATTATTATTATACATAATTAATTATAAGTTAAAGCAACTTGAAATTTGAATCTGTTGATACTTCACGTTTTATTATTACATTAGCATCAGTAAATATAAGCATTAAAGAATGCTTAGTAGAGATAATATTGATATAAAAATATTAATCAAATGGGAAAGACGTATATTAAGTTTTCTGTACAGTTACCAGTATCATTACGGTTTGATATAAATTCAATTAAACAGGTTTATTATGAATATGTAATTTTTATTTTATAATATAATTTATTGAACTTAGAGGTAAAACGTATTGATTAGCTTTAGTAATTTTACTTTTTATATAAAAAAGATTGTTATCAATTCTATACCAGCTTTCAGAAGCCCTTCAACCCGTTCTGAGTATAAGCCACGACATTTCTACATTGTTCTCTTCTTTGGGCTGTGATCCTCTCCCTGGTTATTCTGGTTCTAAATTATCATCAATGTTTTCGTAACTTTACAATTTTTGGTCCAAACAAAACCCATTTTCAACACTAGGAATAAGTATTCCATATTGGTCTCGTTTCTATTATTTGACATGTTCAGGATGGGATCCCCTACCCAAGGCTTACGATCGGCTAGCATAGCTCATTGATGATCACAAGTCACCACACTACAAAAACGACAAGTATTTGTGGTGGAAGTGAAGTATTAAGTGAATTTACATGGAGATATGCATGAAGCTGCAAATAACAGATGTTATTCAATGATTTCAAACACATAATTGTTTCGTAGAACATAGAAAAGTCAGGCGTTTGCATCTCAAAAACATCTTTCCGAAGGTAAGAAATAGCAAAACCGGGGTGCCGAATAATGACAGATGTAAGAATACCAGATATGTCTTTTTTTCCATAGAGGTCGAC
>NW_026417017.1:0-364 GCF_001194135.2 Octopus bimaculoides
CAAAAAAACTTTTGATGGTGAATAAATAATAGCAATTTTTTTTTCCAATTTCTTGTTTTGATATGTAATTAGTCTTCAAAGAAAATTTTCCAGTAATTTTCACTCGTACATATTTCATATTTTCAACCTTTATGCAGACCTCACATACATCTACACACGATTTTCGATTGCAGGTATTAGTAGTTGTGCTTCGAGAGGACACTACTTGGATTGAAACCCGATCTACATAATTATATATACATACACACACGCGCACATATACACACACTGACGCTGACACACACACATGTATATAAATCTGTATATGTGTATGCATATATATATATGTATATATATCTATATCTATCTATCTATCTATCTATCT
>NW_026417018.1:0-504 GCF_001194135.2 Octopus bimaculoides
AATGATGATGATAACAATAACGATGATGGTGATTATAATGATAGCAATAATGTTGATGACATTGGTAAGATTTATGATGACACAAATGACAATAATGATGATGATGGTTATGATGGTGATGATGATCATGATCATGATGATAATGATGATAACAACAAAGATGATGATGGTGATTGTATAAATTTTATTTCCCTGTCAGTTTATCCCTAAAGTACGGAGAATGTTATGCTGAAACAACATAACATGCAGTTTGCTAAGAAACGCACAAACAACAAGTGGAAGAAATTTTGCTGCAGTCTTCTGATCAAGGAAAAACTCAACGAATTTTTATTTTCAAAACATAGACAATAATACTTCTTTTAAAAATATACATGCACAGTTTATGTATATTTGTATAAATAAATAAATAAATAAATAAATAGATGTATGCATGTCTGTGTGTGTGCATGTGCGACTGTGTGTGCAGCTATATATATATATATATATATATATATATATATATAT
>NW_026417019.1:0-637 GCF_001194135.2 Octopus bimaculoides
AAAATAAAACTACTGAACAATAATAATAATAATAATAATAATAATATTAAATCAATATACGTATTGTAACTTATAATAGATATCAAATAAATATATTAAAAAATACTTGTTTTAACAATAAATAAATAAATAATCGAAAAACTCTTAAAAATATTTCTTAAAATAAAATCATAGCTTATCTTATCAAAGAAATGCTTTTAAACTAAAATTTTAAACGTAATACGTAGAGCTTAGCGTTTATAAGAAATATATCACGTGAAAATACGGCGTAAATAAAAAATTATGGAATAATGAGATAGAAGTATGTATTTAAACCGTTAAGATGACATAAGGCATTTTAGATGTGAAAATAAGAAAAAAAATTAACTGTAGTATAACATTTACTAGGAAATTCTAAAGTCGAAATAAATCTAAAATACGTAAAATACATTATATATAATATACAAAAATTAAACTAAATTACAATAATTTAATCTATTTTCATTAATTAATTTATTTATTCATTTTATAAACATCTTAGTTTAATCTAATTCTAAATATGCAATATATCATTTATAATCTCGTGCTAATTTATACACATTCTACTTCTACAAATCATAACTACAATAATTAGTAACTTAAAATAGGGTTTATATAA
>NW_026417020.1:0-373 GCF_001194135.2 Octopus bimaculoides
CGTTAGCACGCCAGGCTAAATGCTTAGCGGTATTTCGTCTGTCTTTACGTCCTGAGCTCAAATTGCGCCGAGGTTGACTTTACCTTTCCTCTTTTCAGGTTCGATGAATCAAGTACTAGTTGCGTACTGAGGTCGATCTAATCGACTGGCCTCCTCCACCTAAATTTCGACCTTGAGTGTATAGTAGAAAAGAATATAAGTTAATTCGGAGTGTATAAAATATTAACTGTAAGAAATATAACGAAAGCATGTAGCCGGGGTAAAAAGGAGAAAAAGAGACAGACAGACAGGCAGACAAACGGACAGATGCAGGAGGGGGAGCTAAATGAGAAAGTGTTATGCATGTGCATATATGTAGTTCAGTAGATAAACT
>NW_026417021.1:0-501 GCF_001194135.2 Octopus bimaculoides
TATATATGCGTATGGTTGATCAGGTTTCAATAAATACGTGTATGCTTATTTGTATCTAGGGACTACAGTATTTCATAAATTGTTTACTTGCTTAAGTTTGTTTCCAAGCGTGGTTTCATATTATACTTACGTTCGTGTAGGTATATACACAATATATAATATACATGTGTATATATGATAGTGTGTACATGTGTGGGTGTGGTGTATGCATGTGCATCGAGCCACAGAATACGCAGTTATAAACGCTATGTGCTTCTCTTATGCTGGCAGATAGAGGCACATACGTATATATATGTATATACATATATGCACATAAAGTGTATACATAAAAATACACACACGCACAGATATGTGATGGTCAGTGTAGAAATTTATATATGGATTATATATGGTTTAGTACATAATCACATACATACAATTATGGTCATATGAATAAATATACACACCGTATACAAATAACTACGAAAGTACACACAGAGACACACACAACTATATATATAT
>NW_026417022.1:0-204 GCF_001194135.2 Octopus bimaculoides
TATATATATATATATATATGTGTGTGTGCGTGTGTGTGTGTGTGTGTGTACATATATATATGTATGCTTATATATTCATATATATATTTATATACATATATAGATATATGCCTATATATCCATATATAGATATAGATATAGATATAAGCATGTATATATACATATGCATATATATATATGCATATATATATGTGCCTATATATA
>NW_026417023.1:0-356 GCF_001194135.2 Octopus bimaculoides
TGTGTGTGTGTGTGTGTGTGTATACATACATTTATATGTAAACGTTTATGTATTATATACACATGGACATATGTCTATACGTACGCATGCAGCCGAGTACATAGCTCTGTGTTTGAATATGAATACGCATGTTCTCATATACGCATATCTACATGTGTGTGTATGTGTAGACAGAGTCACAACACACACACACACACACACACGTATATATACTATTTATACACATGCACATATTTATCCGTACATGTACACAAGAATACAGACACGCACACACACTTATCTAAACATCTATATACATATATACACACATGCTCACATACTGCATCCATGCATTCCTACAAGCATATATATATATA
>NW_026417024.1:0-243 GCF_001194135.2 Octopus bimaculoides
TGATGGTTATGGAGTGTTACTACCGGAGCACCCCAGTGGATGCGAATGGCGTGCCTGTCAAAGGGTATAGAAGACCAATGCACGGTGAATGGAAGGCAATGGAACTGTTTGAAATTACTGAACAGAGACTATGTGACCAAGCAAGAGCAATATGAAACAATGGATGTTTAACGGAATTGGAGCTATGAACTATTAGAAGAAGGATATCGGGTGATGCTGGGCATGCGAGAAGCAAAAGTGGTA
>NW_026417025.1:0-785 GCF_001194135.2 Octopus bimaculoides
GTTTAAATGTCTCACATTTTCGAAAGGTGTATATCGTTTGATACCCAGCGTAGCAGGACAGACGAAGTGGAATAGAGTATAGACACTTGTTTTAAAGTATTTGAGTCTTCCGTAGACTATAGATTATGTTACAATATCATGATGTATGATTAGTAGGTGTCTCATTTGAGTATGTTAGCCCACAGCCACAGTATACTAGAATACACGCACAAAATATCAATAGGATGGATCGAAATCGTTACACCACAATCGTGAGGCCAATATCATGAACATTAGGCAATCTTTGATACACTAACAGTAATATATTAGCAAATTTCTCAGAAATATAAGAGATAATTACATTGAGTTAACATACAGCATATATCCTATTATGTTACCATTTATCATGAACGCAGTTAGCGCTAAATATATGAATAATTACAAGTTGTAGCTGGTAATAACATATTATTCCCACATACATACTTACTTGCACACCATGTCACATATGAATGGATGGGCCTCCGTCAATTTTAGTGATGATAATGAAGCTGGATCAACTGAATTATCTCCCAAATGAATAGCACATTAATGCCTGAGCATTCTGCACACAATTTACATTTAGGTACTATCAGTGTGACACAGTACATAAAAAGCCTGTATCTTTGAACGTTTTGAGTGTTTGTTTGTGAATTTATATGTATGTGTAGTTATGTGTGTGCGCGTCTGTATGTGTGTGCGCGTGTGTATGTGTATGCGCGTGTGCTTGCGTGTGCGTGTGTGAGTATATGTGCGTGCGTGCGTGCGTA
>NW_026417027.1:0-254 GCF_001194135.2 Octopus bimaculoides
CATTAGTTTCCAACATTGACATGTCCAGCATTGTAGCAGGTACTAGTTGTGTGGCTTTAAATTATTCTTTTGTGGAAACTTTTGAACGTCATTCTTTGACTGATACAGCAATGTTTGGTGAAGAAGAATAAATAAATAAATAAAAGTTTAAATTGTTATATAATTATTTCAAAAATGAAATTATTTCTTCATTGTCCCTTTTCATTATATCTCATTATATCCCCAACTACATCCAAGAAATTTTGAAACCTTGA
>NW_026417028.1:0-201 GCF_001194135.2 Octopus bimaculoides
ACGAAAACATAGACCTTGTTATATAAGAACAGTCTACTGTAATATACTATATAAAAAAAACGTAATATATTTCTCTAAAAATTAAATATATTACTTTAAAGTCAGCGACACAAGCAAGTTAACGTCGAAAACCCACGTGGTTAGTTACAAAGGATTGCCTAAATCGACGGAAAATAAATGTGCTAAAACTGACAAAAGGTA
>NW_026417029.1:0-212 GCF_001194135.2 Octopus bimaculoides
GTGTGTGTGTGTGTGTGTGTGTGTGTGTGTGTGTGTGTGTATACATAGGAGGGGAGAATGGAAAGTAACTGGCTTTAAGTGTATTGTGAAGTATCTGGCTGGAGGTTTAAACTTCCGAGTTCTTTTACAGGGCTTAGAAAAAACTGAAGGGCTACTGCAATAAGTGTGCGAATCTGAGAGGGAAATGTGTTGAATAAAATCATAATTAACTG
>NW_026417030.1:0-364 GCF_001194135.2 Octopus bimaculoides
ATATATATATATATATATATATATATATACGTATATATATATATATATTTCTATGTTTGTATATCATTCTCTCGGTATATATACATATGCATACGTGTACACACACACACACACACATATACATTTATGTATGCATATAAATATATTTATGTATATATACATCATACATATATCTATATATACATATATGTATATATATATGTACATATGTTTATATATATTTATAATAATTAAATGTGCATGTACATATATTTATACACATAAATGTGTATACATATATATATATGTACATATATATGTATATATATATATACATGTATATAAGTACATATATATATATATATATATATATATATATATATAT
>NW_026417031.1:0-320 GCF_001194135.2 Octopus bimaculoides
ATGCTAGCAAACTGTGTAAGCGTGAACGAGTAATATTCCACACCGACACATAATTAACATAATAGGGTAAAAATTTGATATTAATTGATATCAATTTAATACCAGGAAACCAGCACATTAAAAGAATCAGAAGGTTCAGAATAAATTTTCTGAGATCCTAAAAGGATTATAGTACTTGTGTATATAAAAGAGACCACTAAGTGGTCTGTTAATGTGCTAGAAAAAGATCACTTAAAAAATTCCCAAAGAAAGATTCAGCGGAGCAAAACTAGGCGGGCGAGACCAGTGAAAATTATAAATACCTCGGTTATCTGTAGACC
>NW_026417032.1:0-1180 GCF_001194135.2 Octopus bimaculoides
AGAGAGAGAGAGAGAGATAGATAGATAGATAGATAGATAGATAGATATGATATAATCGGTATTATGTAGTCGGTATGATGTCTAAGACAATGATAGACCGTCTACATCTTTGTACGACCAACTAGAAATGGCAAAACATTCCTTGAAAAAGATACAATGAAAAGTGAATGAATTCATGCATATATATATATATAATACAAAGAATATATATGCATGTATACACACATATATATACATACTTACATCTACATGTGTATATAGATGCATATCAGGGTACAGGACTTTAGAAAAATGAACTACAGACCACGGAACGAACACATAGGAAAACAGATTGCCACTTGGAATTAATCCTTCGTCAGCTGCCTCTATTCTAACTAGACGTTTCGAAATATATATAGACATACACACAAAATCGCACATACACTCGCACTCACACACACACATATAAATACTGGGCGGCTACATTTAAAATTTAAAATAATGACGTTAACCAATCTACTCAATGTTATTTAAATTGTTGGTGTGTTAACAATGTTTCCTTTCACAGCTGTAATGTATGATAGAACATATCTATAAATTTATTAATCAATGCACAATTACGAAGAATTTTCTGTGAATGCATTCCATAGAACATTACAGCAACGAAACGAAAAGTTATTAGCAAGTAAACTAATGTTCTATCTAATCCGTATATTGTTAATATTATTATGTTTATGAACATTGTGTTCGAGGATAGTTAGAGAAAGTGCACAGTTGCTGACGTGGATTCCAGCTGTTTCTCCATTTCAGTCTATTAACATATTGTATAAACGTGTAATACAGATAACCATTGTTGGCGAATAAATCTACAGAAATTGTTCGATAGCACATTCTACTAATAATGTTTGAATGTCTTCAGAGATTATTTCTTAATAATGTTAATTATAGCAGTAATTAATAAAAAGAAGGTACACGGTTGTCTTCTACATTATATTTTTATTTTGTTTTTAGATAGCCATGTGATGCCGACCATTTTTTTCTTCTTTTTTTTTATTTCAAGTATTATACGATATGTAAAGGATTCAGAACAGTTAACTAAAATGACCATAATAAACTGAAGTCACTTATTGTGATCCTTTTCGAAGGAAACCTTTAATTTACAATATGACTGTGATTATATTATTCATGATTATATGTAGCC
>NW_026417033.1:0-271 GCF_001194135.2 Octopus bimaculoides
AATCAAGGCTGGACCTCTTCCTGTCGAGAGTCCCAAATGAACGTACCCCACGGCAAGAGGTTCAAGTGAGGGTAGCTACATCAAACTCCATTCTACACCATGTTCCACATATTAGACGAGGATCTCAGTAATAACAGTGTAGCAAAACGGTGGTGCTCCAGCATGGCCACAGCTATGAGCTGAAACTACAATATACTCATATGCATATATGGGTACAGGACGTCACCAACGGCGCAAATAACATGCAATACGTAAACAAACGAGTGAAAAA
>NW_026417034.1:0-347 GCF_001194135.2 Octopus bimaculoides
ATCTATCTATCTATCTATCTATCTATATGTATGTATATATATATATGTTTGTGTATATACATGTATGTAGGTATGTATGTATCGGTGTACATATAGATGTTGATATATATATGTGTGTGTGTGTACACACATATATACTTAAATGCATATACATATAATTATGTATATTTATATAAATGCGTGGATATATATATATGTATGTATATATATTCATATATTTACAAATATTGAAGTATGTATACATATATATATATGTATATATTTACACGCAAATACACACGCGATATTGACATACACACGCACGCACGTGTGTACACACACACACACACACACACACACACACACAC
>NW_026417035.1:0-459 GCF_001194135.2 Octopus bimaculoides
AGTTGATTAAGTAATTTCCTTCCCAATAATTGCTACTTGAGTTGTTTTGTACCACTAGTTGCTTTGCTTTATATCCGACCTTCTCCTTATAAGCATGTATATTGTTGTTATTATTATTTCTCAACAAAATACCCTGTACCTCGTTCTTCCATTGATTAACGCTAACATCAGTATATTAATATATCACAGGGTAATGTTGTTTCATTTATCATGTTTACATTCTTTGCTTCAAATCAGTATGTTATTAATCTTAATATTTTTATATAATCTTAAACAAAACACATATATATGTATGTATATATATGCATATGTGTGTATGTAAGTGTGTGTGTGTATGTGTATGTATGTATGTATATATATATATATATATATATACATATGTGCGTGTGTGTGTGTGTGTATGTATATGTACAGGAATGTATGTATAGGTGTGCATATGTGTATATATGTGTATGTGTA
>NW_026417036.1:0-243 GCF_001194135.2 Octopus bimaculoides
CAAGCCCAAATAGCATAGTTATGGAACGGGCTTGTACAGCGTGTCCAAAAAGCCTGAAGGATTGCAGGGTACAACACATCACGCAATGAAAGCTCATCTGATGACTACTATCAGACCATGAAACTTATAGTACAGTTATCTCTCGCTGGATGACGTGCGGTGTTTCTTGATCATACTAATGACGGATCAATTAGTGTATATATATATATATATATTGTTGTACTTGGGGATGGTCATATTGCC
>NW_026417037.1:0-300 GCF_001194135.2 Octopus bimaculoides
TTCTTTGAATATTATTATGAAAAATAGTTTTGAACTTTTGTAACAGTATTCATGCCCCACCCTGTATACTTCAAAATTTGACACTGAAAGAAATGAGTCTGACACAATGTATAACTGAGCAGAGAATGGCTTTGATGCCGAATATTGCTAGATAAATTATTATTCTTTATCTTCATTAAGGTTTTTGATACCTAAATTTATGAAATTATTTTATATGAATATTTTCGTCTGAAACATAAAAGTGTATGATAAGTTGAACGGGAGTAACAGGGGATCAGGATAGGGTTAGGAGTCCCAGAT
>NW_026417038.1:0-1392 GCF_001194135.2 Octopus bimaculoides
AATACATGTGCAGTGCACATACATGGTGCACATAGATACACAAAATTACATATATATATAGGCTCTCACATCCATACACAGAAAGAGTAGCAGGAAGTACATACATAACCCACAGATATATGTATACACATACCCATACAGGTGTACACAGTCACATAGAAAGACACGTACACATACACAAGTACTCACAAACATATAAGTACATAATCTATATATAGGCGCAGGCATGGCTGTGTGGTAAGAAGCTTGCTTCTCAACCACACGGTTCTGGGTTCGGTCCCACTGCATGACACCTTCGGCAAGTGCCGTCTGCTATAGCCTCAAGCTAACCAACACCTTGTGAGTGTAATTGGCTGATGGAAACTCAGAGAAGCCTGTCGGATATATATATATATATATATGCATGTATGTATGTATGTATGTATGTATATATGTATACATGTATATGTTTATGTGTGTGTGTCTTTGCATCTGTGATTGCCCCTGCCACCATCGCTTGCCAACCGATAGTTTAGTGGTTTGGCAAAAGAGACTGATAAAATAAGTTCTAGGCTTACAAGGAATGAATCCTAGGGTCGATTTCTTTGACTAAAAACAATCCTTTAAGACAGTGCTCCAGTATGGCCGTTGTCAAATGATTGAAACAAGTAAAAGAAAAGACTGAAAGAATTTATACACAAAAACGCACACACACCAACCACAACCATACATATATGCACACACACACACACACACACACACACATATCTTCAGATACATATACACAGACACAGCTGTACAGATACATATACACAGACACACACATGTGTGTGTGTGTGTGTGTGTGTGTTTACACGTGTAGTAACAGACATACACCCAAATTCAAGAACATATACATATACACACATACGTACACATACACATAAGAACACTATCACATTCATACAAACAAACACATTAGGACATAGAGTAACAAGACATACACATACGCATATACACACATATGTACAATTTGATTACATAGAGACATAGTTTTACAAATTTACACATACATACATACATACATAGAGTCAAACAAACACACAAAGAATCAAACATGCACACACACAAGCTCTGTCACATACATACAGCTAGACATTTCCACACTGGCACAGTCACATAATCACATATACTCTAGGATACACATATATATACCAATGCACAGTTACATACATACACATGCAAAATACACACACACACACACACAATCTGACACACTTATAGTCACTCACATATACATGCACACATGTGCATGCAAATTCGTTCTCATACATACAGATAGATGCATATACTTTCAGATACATACTTTCACAATCACACGCATATACACTCTAGTACAATCACACACACAGTCACACACAAATACAGATATGC
>NW_026417039.1:0-463 GCF_001194135.2 Octopus bimaculoides
TTCTTTCGTTATTTCGCTCGTACGTTCGTTAGTTCATTCCTTCGTTCGTTAGTTCATTCGTTCGTTCGTTATTTCTTTCGCTTCTTCGTTATATCGTTCGTTCGTTATTTCGATCGATCGTTCGTTCGTTTGGTTGTTCGTTCGTTATTTCGTTCGTTATTTTGTTCGTTCATTCGTTTGTTCGTTACTTATTTCGTACGTTCGTTCTTTACTTCGTTCGTTCGTTATTTCGTACGTTCGTTCGTTTGTACGTTAGTTCGTTCGTTAAATGACGGACAAACCAATGAACGAAGTAATGAAATAACGAACGAACGAAATAACTAACGAATGAAATAACGAACGAACGAACGAAATAACAAACGAACAAAATTACAAACGAAGGAGAGAAAGAGCGAACCAAATAACTAACGAATGAACGAAAGAAAGAAGGATCGAACGAAATAACGAACAATCGAACGAACGT
>NW_026417041.1:0-447 GCF_001194135.2 Octopus bimaculoides
ACAATGGTTTCAATCAACACTTTACAGCTTTACATTTTTTATGGCTTACTATATTCTGGTGTATCCTTAGACATTACTTACCGTGTCAAGGAAGAAGACAGTCCTCACACCTATATAGGAGACATTGCTGTTGACTCCAACTTATCACACCCTCTCACACATCAACAACACACTCTCATTACATTTACACAACTACAAAGGACAGTTGAAAGTGGCTCTCACTTATTTAATGTCACCAACTCAGGAAAACTATACACTACTCAAACACTGGATGCTGAGTCTCTGTGCACATACAACAAGGAATGTTCCAGAATTGTTAAGGTAGCAGTGAGGAAAGCGGGAACATTTGTAAAGATATTGAAGATTAAAATAATTATAGAAGATATTAATGATCACCAACCAGAGTTTCCATCAAACAAAATAAAAATCAAATTTGATGAAACAGAT
>NW_026417042.1:0-288 GCF_001194135.2 Octopus bimaculoides
TCCGTTGAATTAATTAATTTATTTTGTAACTAAAATGACAAAAACCACAACATACAAATGCTTATGACATACTATGTTATATTAACAATCAAGGTTACAAATATAAAGTACATTAGGAATTTGAGAATAAACAGAAACTTACAGCTGTTTCGGCCTAGTGTTGGCATGCCCCATTCTATCCGAATAGCTCCTGCCGGAGTAATTAGCAGATGAAATTCTGAAATGGGGGTACATGCAGGATTCGCTAAGCCTCTTCAGAGATTCACAAAAATTCAACACAAATATAAA
>NW_026417043.1:0-843 GCF_001194135.2 Octopus bimaculoides
GGAATGGAAATAGGCCCAACAAACACAGAAGATGGGAAGAAAACAACTACTGCAGACAAAACAACACACACAGACCATATAGACCACCCCTGCCTCTACAAGAAAACCTAAAACCTGAAAATGGAATTTGGAGACGCAACAACACAACCCCTTTTTTTAGAGAAAGGATACTTCCACAATACTCCAGACTCAACACACCAAAGATTACAAATGTACACACGAAACACATAGACCCAAAATAATAAACCTATCTAAAAGAGAACTTAGCAAAAATGAGATGAACCTACTATTAAAAGGCCTCAAATTTACACCCACACCCATACCAAATCTCATAGAACTAAAAACTGATATAGACAACTTTAGCCGCCACCTCCGCCTTATGGAATTCTTTGAAAATGAGGAAACAGAAGATAACTCAATCATAAGGAAAAAATCCCATTTCACCCCCCACAAGGGATGTGACAAACACCTAGACGCATACATAGAGACAATCTCCAAATTCCTTCTCAACACACATAAATGCAAACAGAACCTCTGCAGAGGAGAAAAACAAGCCTTACAAATACTAAAAAATGACAAGTCGATCATTTTAAAAGAAGCTGACAAAGGTGAAGCAATAGTAATTATGGATACAGATTACTACAAAGAAAAGATACTGGAGATACTTAATAACCAGACATACTACAAAGAGGAATCAACACAACCGGAGAAAGCAACAATAAAAAAAATTGGAACATTGATCAATGAATACCAAGACTCCTTTAGAGAAAGACTATTTATGCAACTCAAGAAACAAAGAAAGCAATTTTTATGGATTACCCAAAATCCATAAAAGCTCGGAAA
>NW_026417044.1:0-604 GCF_001194135.2 Octopus bimaculoides
ATGTATGTATGTATGTATTTCACAAAGACATTTACCTTTCAATTCATTCAAAATGTAGTGTTGCCGTCTAGGGACACATCTTGAAATAATATGCTTAAACGTTATTTACATTAAAAGCAATTCCAGGAAAAAAAAAAAAAACAGAAACAAAAGCACCTTTTTACTTATGAGTTTAAGAATTCCTACACTTTACACCTGACTTTTAATATCAGTTTTAACATATAATTGATCATACAGCGAAAGTTTTATTTTCTCGTTTGCTCAAATGGTTCTCCGGAGTGTTCTTACAATAAACAACACGAAAAATATCCCCTTTGAGAACTGTACCGTTTATTTATATCAATCATTGAATTAATGTATCTTTGGTGACTTTTGTGTCTACTAATTCTAATTGCTCTCTTTTCCACGAATGTGGGGATTGGATGAATTGACAAACGTGTATTATATATACATGTATGGATATATAAATTTGTATACATGTCTATATCCATGAGTAAATACATATGCATACACAGGCACACATTCACATGTAGATATATATTCATTTATATGCATATAGCTATCTATCACACTTTCATATTATACATACACATTATAATATATA
>NW_026417045.1:0-623 GCF_001194135.2 Octopus bimaculoides
GAAAAAACATGGATTACATGGAAAAATGCAAGCAAGAGAAATAATATTCTAAATCTAGAAAAGTACAGAACAAGAAAATTTTTACTTAAAATATTGCAGCTAAGGATAAGATATTTTAATTGAATTATTTTTCATTTTTGATAGAAGTAACAAGTAATAACTTGTTTAATAAAAGCTAATATTTTCTAAATCTAAATATTTTATTTGAAATTTTTTCCTTAGCTGCAATATTTTAAGTAAAAATTTTCTTGTTCTGTACTTTACCAGATGTAATAACTTGACCTGAACGTTTCCAAGTGTAATAACCTGTCCTGTACTTTTCCAGATTTATAATCTTAAGAATATTATTTCTCTTGCTCGCATTTTTCCATGTAATAGTTAACACGGGTATATTACATACCTCCAGTGCCCTCTATCACACAACGTTACCCATATTTATGCATATATGCAATGGTGGTAGGACTGAACAGCTGGAGCAAAAACTCAAGCTACCAACACCAACGTGAAGGGGAAATTATATGAAACCTATGATGGTGATGATGACGGTGATGGTGATGGTTGGGCATGATGATAATGATGATGATAGTGATGGTGATGGTTGCTAGTAAGGTGATAATGACAGG
>NW_026417046.1:0-381 GCF_001194135.2 Octopus bimaculoides
AAGGTAACAAGAAAGACAAAAGAGGAAGATAAATAGATAGTAAACGGAGAAAACTGAATATTAATAATTAAAACAATTTCAATATCAAATACGAGAAAAATACCTGCTAATAACAAAATAATCGTACGGAGAAGGGAAAACAAGTAATCCCTCTACTATCGCGGGTGTTGTGTTCCAAAACCCCTGCGATAGGTAGAAATCTACGAAATGCTGTATTGTATTTCTTAAAATTATGTTTGTAATTTGTATATATTTATTTTAACATAAATGCAAAACAACACCACGGAGGAATCGACGTAATCTTAAAAATAATAAACCACGATATGTGAACCGTGATAGGTGAACCGCGATAGGTGTACCGCGATAGGTGAACCGCAATAA
>NW_026417047.1:0-208 GCF_001194135.2 Octopus bimaculoides
GAGGAGATGTTCTCCTAGGGCTAAAAGCAACAGTAACATCCACCCTTAGGTGTCAGCAACATTTAAGTGGCAAATATACTTCACCTATATATATATATACACACACTTTACGCATACATCACACATGCACAAATATACATATATACTAATATGTTTGTACATGTATACAAACTTGGCTACATTCAAACATATATACATGTATATATAT
>NW_026417049.1:0-282 GCF_001194135.2 Octopus bimaculoides
GGCACATGAAAAGCAACATTCGAGTGTGGTCGTTGCCAGTGTTGCCTGATTGGCACCCATGCAGGTAGCACGTAAAAAACACCTTTTGAGTATGGTCATTGCCTGACTGGCCCTCGTGGCATGTAAAAGCACCCACTACACTCTCGGAGTGGTTGGCATTAGGAAGGGCATCCAACTGTAGAAACTTTGCCAGATCAGATTGAGCCTGATGCAGCCTTCTTGCTCACCAGTCCTCAATCAAACTGTCCAACCCATGCCAGCATGGAAAGCAGACATTAAATG
>NW_026417050.1:0-1009 GCF_001194135.2 Octopus bimaculoides
GCAGGGTATAGTTAGTTATCCCTAGCGAAAAGCGGTGTCCTAGTACTAGGTTTTTTCTTATATTAGAAATATGTATGTAGATAACAGAATTACATATGCCATAACCTAGCATAAGAATAGTGGTTAACTTAAATATGTATTATTTAAAACATGCGCGGTATCTAGAGCTGAGTTCTACTTGAATTTAGAGAAAGTACATCCAATTCTGTGAAGGCATGAAACGTTTCTTTCCTTCAAACTATTAATAATCGGGATTTTGGTCCTAATTAGGAAAAAGATTTCATTTATGCATAATAAACATTTCCTATTTTTGTTATTATATGCAGGTGCGGATGCTAATATTTTCCAGTGCAGGTTAAAGTTGATGCCCTTATCCTTTAGTTCACATATGTAGCTACTTAATACAGTAGAATTCCTTCTGTTCCCGTTCCTAAACGTGTAGTTGTGATAATTAAACCTTTGTTTCATACTATTTTTAGTCGCACCCACGTATGCCCTGTTTTCATACTTTGTGTTTACCACACATTGGTATACCACTTCCCTTCTCATGCAGCTATTTCCGAACACGCAGCATTCCTTTACTCTACAATTGCAGGTTCTACCTAGGTTCCCATAGTTAGTTTGATTAGTGTTAGGATTTGTTATGCTACTGCCATTTATTGCGCTTCCATTTAACCCCAGGGCCCTGTTATTCCCACTACTATTGTTGTTAGCAGTGTTAGGATTCTTACCTCCGCTATATCTAATACTTCTATTGTTACTTGTGATATTCATATTATCATTACTGCTCCTATCATCTGTGTTGATGTCAATGTTTCCAGTGTGGATATTATTATCCACATTGTTATCGTCCTGATTATCCGTCCTATGGCTAACACAGTTACCATATAAAGTTGTGTTGTCTATGCCATTTTTCCTACTTGTATAGAAGCTATCTAACTTATTATTATTAATTGAGAAGATTATTGCAGCCAGGTTGTGTGTTAAGCTATATCCTATTCTTATTGTC
>NW_026417051.1:0-210 GCF_001194135.2 Octopus bimaculoides
GCGTTGATTTCGTAATATCTTTTCACCAACTTTTGCTTACTTACCTGCGTCAATTTTGTGATTTATTTTCCCCAAATTTTGCTTACTTGGCTGCATTCAAATTCGTGATTTATTTTCACTAACATTTGATTATTTGCCTACGTTAATTTCTTGATTATTCTCACCAAATTTTGCTTACTTGCCTGCGTTGATTTCGTAATATCTTTTCAC
>NW_026417052.1:0-557 GCF_001194135.2 Octopus bimaculoides
TCATCGTCATCATCATCAACATCAGTATCATCATCATCATCATCATCATCGTTGTCATCATCTTCATCATTATCATTATCATCGTCATCATTATCTTCCTCACTTATCACAACCATCGTCGACGTTGTCATCATCATCATCATCATCATCATCATCATTTGCTGAAACGAACAAATTGCGCCCATCCAAAAAACACTTTAATGCATTAAGTTGCACAGATTGCCTAAATGTTCTTTTTTTCTTTCCTAGATTCTTTCTTTATTTATTTCTCTCTCTTTCTCTCTGACACACACACGCACACACAAACACGAGGGCACAGACACCAACATACACAGAAATTTACGCAATCAAACAGCCACGCTCAAACACAAACATTCGCCTACAATTAAATAAAAAATAAAAATAAAAATTTCAAAAGTATAACAAAAAATTAAAATACATTAAATAAATACAATGCAAAACCAAGCAAATTCCATTCCTCAAAATGGTCAATTTAGATGATTAGATTTTAGAGTAGTTCTCACTATGTTTATAATTGATTATATACGTGTATATAT
>NW_026417053.1:0-239 GCF_001194135.2 Octopus bimaculoides
TATATATAAATACACGCACACACATAGAAATACGTGTGCATACGAATATTTGTGCTTACGCTGTAAATCATCGTTCTTTTCCTACATAATATATTCGACCTATATTAATGACATCATTCTATTGATTAATTTTCTCTGTATTAATAATTAATTAATTGTCTGTGGCAATTAAGTTTTCGAATTAACGATTACAGCTGAAATATACGGCAATAGTTTAAATCGAAACGATATATTTTTTT
>NW_026417054.1:0-497 GCF_001194135.2 Octopus bimaculoides
GATGGTGATTGTGGTGATTAATGTGATTTTATTGTTTATCCCTTTCAAATCGTAATTCCCACACATTTTTTGTGACTTCTGATGCACCAGTTTATGTCTGTGTGTCTTATTTTGCTTTCTTGTTATGCTTCGCTTTTTGCTTTTTGTCTTTTTTGTCTTTTTTTTTTGTTTTTGTTTTTGTTTGGAAATAATTTCGGGGCGTGTTTGTTTACGTTACTGCAACTAGCGCACTAAGGGTCATCTCTTCCTTACAATTGTCGGGCTGCCATCTTCCTGCATGTGTAAATATTACAAGTGGCTATTTGCCAAAACTGTATAAACAGCTTAAAATCTCAAAAGACAATCCTTTCGTTCACCACACAGGAAAGGGTCAGATGTTTAAATGCTCCGAAAAATTTGATGGTATAAAGGGCAAAAGAGACAAAAAACACCTTATTTTCCAAAAGATTGAATTTAGTATGGATATTGTTGATTATATCGAGTCCAAATTAAATAGT
>NW_026417055.1:0-581 GCF_001194135.2 Octopus bimaculoides
TAGGGGATGGAGAGCTTGGTGTGTTTAGGATGGGAGGAGGAGAAGTTGAGATATGTGTGTGAGTCTGTGTGTTTGTAGTGGATTGAGGTGGTGCAAGTGGAGTGATGAATGCTGAGAGTGGAGTCAAGAAAGATGACTGAGGTGTCGGAAATAGTGCAGGATAAGTGGAGGGCAGGATGGAAAGATTTGACAAAAGAGAGGAAGGGTGTTTGTGAGAGAGTGAGGTCGCACCAATACAGTCGTGAATATAACAACCATATAGTTCAGGAGTGGGACCAGTGAAACTTGAGAATATTTGGGCCTCAACGTAGCCAACAAACAGGTTAGCATAGTTGGGGCCCATTCTTATTCCCATGGCCACTCCCGAGAGCTACTGGTAAAAATCACACATGAACAAGAAGCAGTTAAGTGAGAGAACAAGTTCGGCCAGACGAACGAGTGTGGATGTGTCAGGTTGAGGGTTGGGTCGATGGTCAAGGAAATGCTGGAGTGCAAGCAGCCCCACGTGGTGAGGGATCACCATGTATAGGATCTTGATGTCAAGAGTGAAGAGAAGTTTAGAGGGGCCAGGAGGGAAGGAG
>NW_026417056.1:0-323 GCF_001194135.2 Octopus bimaculoides
TATATATATATATATTTATATATATATATTTATATATCAGGTATGGTTGTGTGGTGAAGAAGCCCTGCAATCACATGGGTTTAGGTTCGTTTTCATTGCACAGTACCCTTGGGTGAGTGACTTCAACTATAACCCCAAGTTGAGCAATGCACTGTGAAGGAATTTTGTTGACAGGAATTTCTGGAAGGCCATCACATATGTATGGCTGCATAGTAAGAAGCTTGTGTTGTAACTACATCTTTCTAGTTTCAGTTCCTACTGAATTTCCTTGTGAGTGGATTTAGTAAACAGGAATAGAATGAAACTTATTTTGTGTGAGTGTG
>NW_026417057.1:0-639 GCF_001194135.2 Octopus bimaculoides
TATATATATATACACACATATATATATATATATATCTTGGTTATCAATTATATATATTTATTAAAAGTGAGCGTCTATATACATGTGTCTATCTATCTATCTACATAAATATATATATGTATATATGTATATATATATGTGTGTGTGTGTGTGCGTGGGTGTGTGTGTGTGTGTGTGTGTGTGTGTGTGTGTGTACACACACAGACACACACGCTCATTCTTAATAAATCCATCATCATTATATGAATACAAATCTAGAATGTTTGTAAATATGTCAAATAAAAAGAGAGAAAAATGTGTAAGATAAACCTTTATAGATAACTAAATATGTCAGAAAATGTGATGGCATCGGCTGAAGCTATCAAATTTTCTTTGCTACAGTAAGCTGGTTGGGGTTGGTGTACCAATCATATTTGACCATATGCCCAGATGTTTGTCAGAACGGTGTTTGATAGGAGGTGACATTGGATATAATATACAGACGTACAAACATTACACGGAAGTGAGACACGTTACATATAGATAGTTAGCTAGATAAGTAGTTATATACATATACTTAAATATCTATCTATATAGTATATATATACAGATACACACACACACACACACATATATATACATACATACACACACACACAC
>NW_026417058.1:0-202 GCF_001194135.2 Octopus bimaculoides
TCATCAGCATAGAGGAGCTCCCAGGGGCAACCTGTCTTGAATCCCTCTGTTATTGCCTGGAGGACTATGATGAACAAGAGGGGGATGAGGACCAATCCTTGGTGAACCCCTACATGTACCTTGAATTCTTTGTTGTACATGGCTTGTGCAGTTCTTACCAACCACTCGTCTATCCCTAGTTTCTGCATTGACCACCAGATAA
>NW_026417059.1:0-286 GCF_001194135.2 Octopus bimaculoides
TCACCTCTCTCTCTCTCTCTCTCTCTCTCTCTCTCTATCCGTATCTCTACCGTCTTTCACACCATACCATATTTACGATGTGGTGGAAATCCGGCAAAGGTGACAGACAGCTCTCATAAAACCAAACACCTTGCCGAATAGGATAAAAAGGAAAGTAAAAGTACAAATCAAAAATATATAAAAGAATTCACCCTGAAAATATAAATAAAACTAAATGGAAATAAAAATCTATACAAAATGATTGTAAAGGCAGATAAAAAGTAAAGCAAAAGAAAAAAAAAACAAT
>NW_026417060.1:0-379 GCF_001194135.2 Octopus bimaculoides
ATGATGATGATGATGGTGGTGGTGATGGTGATGGGGTTGATGGTTATAACGAAGAGGAGATTGGGGATGAGGATGACAACGATGATCACATTAATGATGATAATGATGACAATAAGAGCAATAATAGTGACGATGATATTTCATGAAGATAATGATGATGATGGTAATAATGAGAAAGAAGAGAGTAACAACTACAACAGCAACAATGCGATGATAATGCCAACAATGACAAAGACGATGATAAAATGATGATGATGATGATGATGATGATGACAATGACAAGAATGATGGTAGTGGTAATGATGACAAGAAACATCAAAACATTGAATGATAAGAAAATTAGCAGCAGCAGCAGCAGCAGTAGTAGTAGTAGTAGTAG
>NW_026417061.1:0-336 GCF_001194135.2 Octopus bimaculoides
CTGTGTTAGTTTGTGTATGTGTGTGTACGTGGCTAAATTTATATGGGTGTTTATGTATTTACATGGATACGTATTTAAATAGTATTCTCTGCTAATGGTCTATCAGGAAAAATGCTAAAATCTTACGTATAAAAATCATAATTTGTAATATGAAAAGCGTAATCACACTGATTTATACATACTTCAATAAGTACAATTAGATGCATTCGTACACACACAAACGCACACACACACACACACATATATATATACATCTGCGTGTACATTCATATAAATATCTGCAATATCGACAGTACCGTTAGAATATTATGTAAATACCTATGTATGTATATATAT
>NW_026417062.1:0-284 GCF_001194135.2 Octopus bimaculoides
TATATATATTTATTTATTTATAAATACATACATATATGTATACAAATATATTATATAACTGAATATATATATATCTAGATATATGTAGTATATATGAATACATACATGGATCTATATACAATATTTATGAATATATATAATATATGTATACATATATATATATATGTATATATATACATGTACATATATGTATATATATGCATGTACATATATGTACATATAAATATATATGTATATATGTATATATGTATATATATATATATGTGCGTGTGTGTGTGTGTGTG
>NW_026417063.1:0-228 GCF_001194135.2 Octopus bimaculoides
AGAGCAATTTAGATAGAGTCTTTGGGGGTCCAATCGATTTCATTAAAGGGTTGAATTGAAATAACTACTTAAATCTATTTAAACAAAGCAAAAACACGTGTGTCCAAAAATAAGGTTCAGGCAACTGACAAATAATATGTTTAAGCACCTGACAACGCTTTAGCAACCAAATTGTTTATAGTTCAAAATGACATGACGTCTCCTAAACACATCCATTACATTGGACAG
>NW_026417064.1:0-692 GCF_001194135.2 Octopus bimaculoides
AAATTATTTGTATATATATATATCGAAAAAAATAACCTGCATTGTTCTACATCAAGACACATCTACATACCTGTAGATGGATGACAATACGTACCTAAATGTATACACACACACAAACACACACACACAAACACACACAGATGAAGCATACATACATACATACACACACATACTTACACTTAGTTTCCTGCACGTTTTCTGACAGACAACCAGAGAGCAAGACCTAGTTACATACATATGTATATACATATGTACAAATATCTACACTGACAGACAGACATAAAGCCAGGCAGCAGAACAGATTAGCAAACAATGTTAGCTGTCATTTGATTGAACGAATATAAAATGACAGCCGTCATATAACGTATGTACCTGTATATATATATATATATTACATACACACACACACACACACACACACACACACACAAGTGATATATCGACCTAAAATGGTCGATTAGATTGCTAATCTCTGTTGGATGACAACTCATTCATAGGAATAATCCTTCGTGTCTGGACTATCTATGAGATATTGTCGTGGTGGTGGTGGTGGTGGCGTCGGTAGTGGTTTAAGAGGTGGTGGTCGTGAAATGAGGTTAGGAATGGCGGGAAGAGTGATGATAATGATAAAAATGGTGGTGGTGGTGGTGGTGATTATGAAGATGGTGATGGTATTTTTGGAAGTGTTCGCT
>NW_026417065.1:0-219 GCF_001194135.2 Octopus bimaculoides
TTATGATGATGATCTTAACAACTTGCTCTCCAAAAGTTCCCTCAGTACAAACTATGTAACAGTTTATAATTACATGTAAAAATGCATCAAAAGTAATCTGTCCATGTTAAGTGTATATGTTCACATGAGTGTGTGAACACGTTTCAAGTGCAATATGTCCTGTACTTAGCATATGAAAGATAAACAACAGATTGAATGACACACAGTTTAGACAAACAC
>NW_026417066.1:0-241 GCF_001194135.2 Octopus bimaculoides
ATTCCTCATCAGCCTGATTTGTAATGAACCGTAATCATCAGAATCGTATAGCGAGTTGCCCACCGCCATTGGTGCACGTGCATATGGTTCTGCTAGTAATAATATTAGGGAATAAAAATTTATTCCAACCTAAAGAAATATTCATCATAAAAATATTAATTTTAAAATGTTTAAGAATCAATTAAAATGTTTAAAAATTAATACAATAATATAAAGTATGAAAGTATAAATGTATAAAAGT
>NW_026417067.1:0-280 GCF_001194135.2 Octopus bimaculoides
TGCAGAATAATTGAAATTGCATCCTGATTAAATCAGATACATGTGTGTGTGTGTGTGTGTGTGTGCTTAAGTATGTGCTAAGCGTGTTTGTGCACGGGTATGTGTGAGTTCCTATTGTGTATATCTATGCATGTGTATCACTATATCGACGCATATTCTATCAGTATTATCTCCTGTTGAGATAGAAGCTGAAATACACGCGTATAATCTCTTCACACCGGAATATAGTATAATATCTACATACACAATATATATGCGCATATATATATATATATATATA
>NW_026417068.1:0-298 GCF_001194135.2 Octopus bimaculoides
TGTAGAGTCCAATTGATTACTGGTTGAAAATTGACAGAACTTACATTCATCTTTATGCCTTTCCATTGAACTTTGCCACCTTACTTTACACATCTACTTGTCTGACTCTGTCTGACTCTGTCTGTCTGCCTGTGTCTGTATGTGTTGCCTGGATGTATGTGCTGCTGCCTGTATGCTTCTCTATCATTCATCTGTCTGCTTGTCTATCGCTCCGCCTTTCTGTCTTTCTATCTGTTTATTAATCTTACCAAGATTAGCTAGTGTGTGTAAATGGTATGTGATATTTACATATAAATAT
>NW_026417069.1:0-829 GCF_001194135.2 Octopus bimaculoides
CCCGGATATGCATCTATATATACATGTAGATGTAGGTATGCACATATATGCATGTATACATGCATATGCTCACATATCATTTGTATTTCATATATATATATATATCATCATCATCATCGTTTAACGTCCGCTTTCCATGCTAGCATGGGTTGGACGACTTGACTGAGGACTGGTGAAACCGGATGGCAACACCAGGCTCCAATCTAAATTTGGCAGAGTTTCTACAGCTGGATGCCCTTCCTAACGCCAACCACTCAGAGAGTGTAATATATATATATATATATATATAATATATTGTTCCATTATATATAAAAATTAACAGAATGAGATAAAAATCCAAAGCTGTGAAAGATTTCAAAATAATTATAATTGTTCTGAAATCTTTCACAGCCTTGGATTTTATCTCATTCTGTTAATTTTTTATATATATATATACGCATGCTGATACATGACCTACGTTGGACTCCTCATTCGCATAATTACCAAACCTGGAGCTTAACTATAGTCTATCCAGCATTACCTGACACGTTTGGGTCTTCTTGACACCATTACCTCTCATAATCTATACATCATCATCATCATCATCATCATCGTTTAACGTCCGCTTTCCATGCTAGCATGGGCTGGACGATTTGACTGAGGACTGGTGAAACCGGATGGCAACACCAGCCAACAATCTGATTTGGCAGAGTTTCTACAGCTGGATGCCCTTCCTAACACCAACCAATATATATATATATAGTTTATATTCATTTAAAGGAAGAAGAAAATGGAGATTAGGAAGTTAATTGTTTATTATTAACAGCAAATTGGTCATCTTCACTTACAG
>NW_026417070.1:0-240 GCF_001194135.2 Octopus bimaculoides
AATGTATACGAAAACAAGGACGAAAAAAAACGGAGAATGTTACACAAATAACAGGATATAACAACAGGTGTCTTTCGACTAAGGACGAGTTAGATTAAGCTGGTGTTTGTGGAAGTAAAGCCTTACAGCAGGGATGCAAGTTTTTACAGGCACAGGGAGTAATATAGATGTTGTACGGAGGGCGTATGTATGTATTATGTTTGTATGTATGCATTATTTACGTATGTATGTATGTATGTA
>NW_026417071.1:0-245 GCF_001194135.2 Octopus bimaculoides
TCGGAATGCAGACGGAACAGAAAGACAGAGAGACAAAAATGTTATATATATAGATATACTATGTTCTGTAAAGAAAGAGATAGTTCTTTCGTGGCATGGTTTACATCCAAGCTTCCTCCGGTTATTCTGTATATCAGTGAATTTACTTCTGAAATTTTATAAATATATATACACATATTCATGTGTAGGAGCGTGTGTGTTTGTGTCTGCATGTGTGGCCGTGTATGTGTGAACAGCTAGATTCA
>NW_026417072.1:0-337 GCF_001194135.2 Octopus bimaculoides
GGCCATCTACCTGAAGTGGGTTGTGATTTGACAGCCTTCCTACTTACTAACACTTTGGTTTTTGCTAGACTGACTCTAAGGCCTTTCGATTCTAGACCTTGCTTCCACACCCTAAACTTTGTCTCCAGTTCTGGCAGTGACTTGGCTATTAGAGCAAGGTCATCAGCATAGAAGAGCTCCCAGGGGCAACCTGCCTTGAATTCTTCTGTTATTGCCTGGAGGACTATAATGAATAAGAGGAGGCTGAGGACTGTGGACCCCTAATTCTACTCGGATTTCTTCACTACACTTGTTGCCAACCCTCACCTTACTGACAGCATCCCTGTACAGGGCTTGT
>NW_026417073.1:0-256 GCF_001194135.2 Octopus bimaculoides
TTCAAATAGTAGAAAATCTTTAGCAAAGTGAAAACAGTACTTATCCAAAAAAGACAAGAAAAAATCAACAACACAAGGACATAGTACATGCAAAGTATTAATGAAACATTCAGAGAAGGAAAGAAAGAGTGGTTGTTTTACATTTTGAGCATAGCTCTTCTTTGGAAACAGGGGACAGAGGAAAGTCCAAAGGAAAAAGAAGAAGGAGGGAAAAAAATCACCAACAGTCCACATATATATATATATATATATATAT
>NW_026417074.1:0-737 GCF_001194135.2 Octopus bimaculoides
ATATTGATGTTTTGATTTTCTTTTTTTGTTATTCTTATTGTTGTTGGTGTGCTTAGTAAGCATTAAATTAAAGAGAGAAAAAGGAGAAAAAAGAAGACGCGTCTCTACCTTCGTATTATTGAATAACAATAGAAATAATTCTGTGAGATCAGACGCGTGGTGCCTATCACACGAACTTTTGTTCTATGTGTTCTATGATTATTTAAATATCGCCTCAGCACTTTATTCTGGTAGTTGGGAATATTTTAGCTTCATTTTCCAATAGTCTGGATTTAGATGTTTTTTAAAACGTTACTTTTGGGCATTCTACGTTATGATTATATTTTTTTTATTACGTTGCCATATTTTTGTGTTTTTTATATGCGTAATATTGTTTTCAACCGTTTCAATTTTCTTCACCTCATAATATCTGTGTGTGATGAGCAACAAACTTATATAAAGTGTTGGGGACAGGGAACCAATAACATTTGCTTTAAGTCTTGGACCAATAGCCATGAAAAAAAGAAAAACGAGAAAAGAAATTTATGCTTAGTTAATTACTTTTAATACTCTCAAAGAAAAGCGGCGATCACTTCCTATGTGACAAGTTTCAATGCAGTGATTTATCTATCTTCCACGGTGTGTCAGAAAAATGTTTTCAGTATGGATTTGGTCTGTTATGAATGATATGTACGCCTACCATTTCTCTCCTTCTATCTCTCTGTACACACATAGACACACACCCACTCTCTCTCGAA
>NW_026417075.1:0-632 GCF_001194135.2 Octopus bimaculoides
TAAACCTAGCAAAGACAAAAGTTTTAGTTAAAAGCAAAAAAAGACAGGACTTTTGTCCTCAGGAAGGTGACCATGCTCAATATGCAGAAAAGGAGGAAGTAAGCGGGGAATTTTGTACTGTGAACCCAATATAAAGTATGGTTGTAGAAGGGGTGCAGTGAGATCACAGTCAGGTTGACAGAGAAGAAAGGCTTTGTATGTAACAGATGCCCTTGAGTCTTCAGCAGAAAGAGGACTCATGAAATAAATCCTTGTAAATGCATGGAAGGCTCCCTCGAAGTTGTTGACAGCTTCTGTTAACAGATGACCTAATCAGTAGTATACAGGGCAGCTGTTGTGAAAGCATAATAACCAGAGTAAGAAGGAAGTGGACCAAGTTCAGAGAGCTATTTACCTTTACTGGCAACAGGGGAAATTCTCTCAAAGTAAAGGACAAATTGCATGACGTGTATGAAGTGTAAAGTTGCATGGTAGCTTAAAATAGGCGTTGAATGTAGAGAATGTGTGAATGTTGAAAAGAAATGGGGTATCAAGCACTCCTGGATGCGTAATGTTTGTATACATGACATAGTACAAATGAGTTGAGAGTGACGCCGGGTGTAAGAAGAATCACATACAGCATGAAAAAGAGA
>NW_026417076.1:0-302 GCF_001194135.2 Octopus bimaculoides
TTTTTTTTATTTTGTTAGTTTTGTTTACACCCAAAATCCTCACAACACACACTCACACGCATACACACACATTATTTGTTTTGTCCTGTGCTGTCCATGATGTTTTTCTTAATGCAAACCCTTGTAGTTAATAAAGAAATCATTGTTAAGGCAGCGAGCTGGCAGAATCGTTAGCACGCCGGGCGAAATGCTTAGCGACATTTCGTCCGTCTATACGTTCTGAGTTCAAATTCCGCTGAGGTCAACTTTGCCTTTCATACTTTCGGGGTCAATAAAATAAGTATCAGAGAAATACTGGGGAC
>NW_026417077.1:0-729 GCF_001194135.2 Octopus bimaculoides
TAAATCTCTTTACAATAATTATAATGTTGCTCAGATCGACGACGACGACGACGATGATGATGATGTTAATGATGGCGGTGATGGTGGTGTCTGTGGTGATAACGAGAAGAAGATTTCCACGAGAAAATCAAAAAGCAAGCTATAACGAGGTGAGAACTTAGAAGAATAAGAAAAGAAAATGTCAGAAAGAATTGAAAATGGCTTCAAGTCACGCCCTCCGTTCGTATATATGTATGTGTGTGTAGAAGGGATAAAAAACAACTTTCAGGAATAATAGTGGTTTATTGACGTAGAAGGTTGTAAGTTTTTCCCATATCGAATTTCGAAAAGCTGAAAAAAGTTATTCTATAATTCACGGTTAGCAACTGAGATTGCTGAGTATGCGAATATAAATGTAAATTTAGGGAATGGAGTAGGTAAAATCAAAGCTACATATGTTTCTTAGCTAGCAGAACCTTGTAAGTAGTAATTATTGTGCGAGTACTACTAATCTACCTCTAGCTACTCATCAGTCCAAAGACACTTTAGTCAAATGAAGGTTACATTGTCGTCAAGAGATCCCATGTTAACTCGCAGGACATTTGACCGAAAATTCGTGGAAACCACGGAGTGAGAGAACATAAAGGAAAGCATATGTGTGAAGAAATAATATGTATGGTGGTGGGAAGATGTCTAAGATTGTTAAGAAAAAGAATATGAATATGAATAAAGAAAAGGAAAGGGGAAGAG
>NW_026417078.1:0-117 GCF_001194135.2 Octopus bimaculoides
ATAAATATATATATAAATAAATATATATATATATATAAATATATATAAATTAATATATATAAATAATTAAATATATATAAATATATATATATATAAACAAATATAAATAAATAAATA
>NW_026417078.1:127-232 GCF_001194135.2 Octopus bimaculoides
TATATATAAATATATATATATATAAACAAATATAAATAAATAAATATATAAAAACAAATATATATATAAATAAACATATATAAATAAATATATATCAATAAATAT
>NW_026417080.1:0-367 GCF_001194135.2 Octopus bimaculoides
ATATATATGTATGAATATATTTGCATATGTATAATTATTTATAGGCGCAAGAGTGGCTATGTGGTAAGTAGCTTATTAACCAACAAAAAGCTTGTAGGTGGATTTCGTAGACGGAATTTGAAATGCAGAGCAATCCTCAGCTGCGCAAAGACATAAAGTTTAATTAAATTAAAACACATGGGCACATTAGTATAATTATACCTAAAATCTCCAAGAAGTTAAAGACTCCTTGTAGATTTTAGGTATAATTATACTAATGTACCCATCTGTATTAATTTAATTAAACTTCATGTCATTGTGCAGCTGAGGATTGCTCTGAAATTTAAATTGTATCTGTATGTACCTGTGTATATCTATTATATATATA
>NW_026417081.1:0-459 GCF_001194135.2 Octopus bimaculoides
ATACTCACACACGACGCACTTCAATCATCCATAAAGTCAATCAACCGTAAATAGAAGTGAAACGCTAAACGAACCGGTTCACACACACACACACACACACACACACACATACACACACACACACACACACACAGCTAATTTGAATGCCTCGTTGATCTTATAGAAAATTGATTTTTGTTTTTTGCCTTACATTAGCAAACCAAACTCAGTCGAAAGTTTTCAAACCTACTCATCTTATCTGTTGTCTGCAGCGAACTTCATCCGGGCTTTTCTTCTTTTCATCGGTTGTTTTTCTTTTTTTTTATCTCTTTATTCTTGCAACGAGCTATTTATCTATCTTTTATCTTCTAATCTTTCACTTGTCTTAACCATTGAACTGTGGCCATGCTGGTGCACCACCCTGAAAAAAGTTTTAGTCGGGCGAATCGATCCCAGTATACTGGGTTTTTTTTTTTTTTT
>NW_026417082.1:0-289 GCF_001194135.2 Octopus bimaculoides
AAAAAACAAGAACAAATACAAGAAAAAAACAACGACGAGAGGAAGTGGTACATGCAACGTATCAGCAGACGCTCAGGGAAGGAAAGACAGGTAGTTTTACGTTTCGAGCAAGGCTCTTCGTCAGAAACAGGAGATGGAGAAAAGTCCAAGAGAAAAGGAAGGCGAAAGAAAGAATCGCCAACGATTCACTTGTGGTTACATTTTGAAATGACCGGAGTATATACATATATGTACGTATGTATATATATATATGTATAAATATATGTATGCATGTATATATGTGTATATA
>NW_026417083.1:0-1409 GCF_001194135.2 Octopus bimaculoides
ATATATAAAAAATGAATTTTAATTTAACATGTTTCGGTTCTTGTAAAAACAAACCTTATCAAAACTACATATTTAATAAAATGAAAATTAAATTAAATGAAGAGTTCATAATTGTTCCTTACTGGTGTCACTAGTCGACGTGGGGGCATTTTTTGTTAGTTGTAGTAGTAGTAGTGTCCCTGTTGGCAATGGTAAATGGCAGTGACCTCTGTCCGTGTCAGTAGTAGTAGTAAATATCCAGTACAACTGGAAAAGATATCTGGACGACTGCTTCATTCTCTGGGAAGAAAGCATAGAAAAACTTGAGGAATTTAAAATGATACTAAATGGAATAAATGAAAACATCAAATTTACGACGGAATATAACCAGGAAAAACTACCATTTTTAGATATCCTCATTAAGAAAGTTAGCAACAAAATAGAGACGGATATCTATTATAAACCGACAGACTCTAAGCAGTACCTACCATTTGACTCATGCCACCCTAGGCACACGAGAATGAACATCCCTTTCTGTCTAGCCAAAAGGATCTGCACCATAGTATCGGACACTAACACCCAACACACACGTCTCCAGGAACTCAGAGCTACACTCAAAAATAGGAATTATCCACAACCCCTAATAGACAATGCAATCCAACGAACACTTAAACTGAATATAGAGGACCTGCGACAACCAAAACCAAAAGGGGATGAAAAATTAAAAACCCTACCCTACATCTCTACACACAACCCACTTAACAACGAAGCTTTCAATACCATACTCCAAAACACAGTGCTACTCAAGGGAGACCCAAGGATGAATCAAATCCTCCAAACACACACCATCATAAAAAGCAAACGACAGCCAAAATCCTTAAAGAAGATTTTAACACAGGCTAAACTGCACCCAATGATAACCACAAAACCAACAGTCAAAAAGTGTGGAAGGCCAAACTGCGGAATGTGTACCATCTTAGTGGAAGGCTCGGAATACATATTAGAACAAGGCCATCATTTCATCATCAGAAAAAACTTCACTTGTGCATCGGAAAACCTAATTTATGTAATAACATGCGCAGGATCCAATAGGCAATACATGGGCCATACAAAAGACAGCCTACGAAAAAGAATGGCATTACATAAATCACAAATCAGGAATCCTGAATACAGAATACTACCTGTCAGCGACCACATAGACAGATGTACACCGAATAAAAATCCAAAGTTTACGACCTTCCCACTTTATCAATTTAATGACAACACAACTTTCACCCAACGTCAAAACAAAGAGCTCCATTTTGTTAGGAAATTCGAACCAAGTCTAAATACCCTAAACTACTAACATTAAAATCATATATTAGTTATTACGGACACTACTACTACTACTACTACTACTACTATCAAGGTCACTACTAACAATCACTGCT
>NW_026417083.1:2145-2617 GCF_001194135.2 Octopus bimaculoides
GTGTTAGAGTTAGGTTTAGGGTTAGGGTCAGGGTTAAGGTTAGGGTTAGGGTCAGGGTTACGGTCAGGGTTAGGGTTAGGGTTAGGGTTAGGGTTTGAGTTAGGGTCAGGTTTACCCTGTGGATCTATATAAAAACCAGGGGGGGGGGGGAATCGAAATTTTGAAATTGAGATTTTTGAAAAATTTTTTTCAGAATCGGAATCTCCATAGCCTAAAACGTGGGATTCCGTAAAAAAAACAAACAAAAAACAAGGGGAGAAAGGTTCAGATTACATATAGTCCATCTGGACCACATATGTACATACATACACGGAGACACATATACATACATACATATGTAGACTATCGAAAATTGACGTAGCGTGTACGCGGACCATCGAAACTTGAAACCGTTGTGCATTTAGACCACTTAGCAACAACACCTATAGATATACATGTGATTGTACGTGTGTGTGTGTGTGTGTGTGTGTGT
>NW_026417084.1:0-538 GCF_001194135.2 Octopus bimaculoides
TAGTACAGGGAGCCTCTTACAATATGTGGCACTTGGTGAAGAATGGAGTTAGAATTAGCAACCCTCATTTGCACCTCCTGCCGCGAGGCAGGTTCATCTGGGACTCTCGATAGGAAGAGGTCCAGCTTTGATTTTAAAACTCCTACATCTACTTTATGCAGATTCCTCAGGCTCTTTGGGAGAATATAAGGAGGGTATTGGATTTAACCAAACCCAAAGATACAGGCAAAACCGAGTAAGTGTTGTATACCGGCTAGTTATGCCCCAATCGTTGTATAAACAGGATCGGGGATTATGAGTCGTGTATTAGCGTGTGTATGTTTAAATAGAGAAAAGGATAAAGAGAACAATGGTAACGTCTTGATTTGAGATATCCATCAAGTAAACACACGCAGTATACTTCGGACACGATATGACATATATCCACCTCTGCTATTTCAGCCTTTGCTACACCAACTAACTCCAGAAAATTGGCATAAGGATTATTTACACGGATACTTACTACTGGATTGAAGCAACATTCTAAGTACTGTTCTTT
>NW_026417085.1:0-411 GCF_001194135.2 Octopus bimaculoides
AGATAGATAGATAGATAGATAGATAGATAGATAGATAGACATATATAGGTCATATATATCTATATGAAATAATATTCCTTGAAACACCATGCGCACAGTCCTGACAACTTACTTGATCATTGTGTGCCATCCACTCCCCACGTACACAGAAAAAATATCGTAAGTCATACAGAGTAGTCGAAACAAGAGAGAGCTGCCAGATTCAAATATACTTTCTAAAAATCGATAGCAAACTCATTAGACCCCTGCTTGGTCGAATACAGTGTGTTTGCGTGTTTCACTAATGACGAATAGAGCTATGTTATACCATGTTTTTTTTTCAGACAACTATACACAAACACACACACACACTTGTGCGTGAGCGCATGATATATATATATATATATATATATATATATATATATATATATA
>NW_026417086.1:0-205 GCF_001194135.2 Octopus bimaculoides
ATATATTTATATATATATAAATAATATGTATATATATAAATAATATATAGATGTGTGTGTATGTATATATGTACATCCAGAGAGAGAGAAAGTGTACATAAGTGTAAAGATTCTGCACCTACAATCATTCACGAATCGTACCGGAAGAAGAGATATCTTAAAAGAAAGTGACATCGATATGAACACCAACCACAACCACAAGAAC
>NW_026417087.1:0-223 GCF_001194135.2 Octopus bimaculoides
ATCATCACCTAAAACAACTCTATCCCTTCAACCACAACCGCTACTACTGTCATCGCCATCACTACCATGGCCACCCCTACCATTATATACAACACATATGGCAACATCCCCCATCACCACCACCACCATCGCTACCCCGAACAACAACTCCAACACCACTGCCACTTCCGATATTGGTATCAGTACAACTGAGCTTAGACAAAGAACGCATACTTTAAACATT
>NW_026417088.1:0-486 GCF_001194135.2 Octopus bimaculoides
AACAAAATTTAATTATAACCGTGCGGGCCGAGAATTTCTGTTCGAAACCAAATGGTATTTGGGTTCACCCCCTCCGTGAGGAAGGGAACCGTGAGACAAATGTGCCTAACACGAGCAACAACTGGTTCAGCAAGGTTTTCTGTGTAGGACTTAGTTGTCGAAGCTATTGAAACACATCGTGAATCGACCTGCCTATCTTTTTATCTCTCTACGCGCCTGCATGTCTGTCTGTCTGCTTGTCTGTCTGTCTGTAAGTCTGTCTGTCTGTCTGTCTGTCTGTCTGTGTGTAGGTGCGTGCTTCTATATTAATATAAACCTGTTTAAAACGCTCCGTTGTGTTGAATTCTTTTTACGTCAACAGTAACTTAGCTATTCGATAAATAGTTATTGATAAAATATGTACTAGACTAAAATTACTACTTGAGTCGAGTCGAAATATTTGATTAAAGACTCTTAAAGACTGTCCTTCAGCATGCCCCCCCCCCC
>NW_026417089.1:0-337 GCF_001194135.2 Octopus bimaculoides
ACCTGTCCAAATCCTTTTGTGAACATCCTTATATATCTACCAATGCAGTATTGAGCACTCATTTCATTATCTGACATTTACATATACACGCACCCCTTATATATCCAACAATGCGGTGTTGAGCATTGTATAGGCACTCCTTTGACAGTGTTGCATTCATAAATGCTGTGAGCATTAGTTTGTTGGAAATCAGTAACTAATGATTATATTGTGCACAAAGTGCATTATACAGAAATAAATACACACAGTGTAGAACAAAAGTGTAGTCCCAGGTGCATTCCTTAGTGAAAAGCAATTTATTGTCATCTATTACTCTTGATACTGACTCCACATGGGA
>NW_026417090.1:0-1078 GCF_001194135.2 Octopus bimaculoides
ATATATATATATATACACATATATATATATACATACATATACATATATAAATATATGTATGTACGTATGTATACAGTCAAGCAGACACAGACTGGCGTATACATATGTATATATGTATGTATGTATGTATGTATGCAGCATGACTGTATTAAAATGCCCCGAGTATATATGAAATAATGTATGTAAGACGAATAAAAATTCACATACGTAAGCATGTTTGTATGCCTATACTTTCAAATGTTTATATGCATACGCATATGCATATATGTGTGTATGTGTACGTGTATGCTTGTGTGCAGGTGGACGTATTGCTCTGTATGTGTATTTGTCAGGCACATGCCGTGAGTAGGCCCAATGAAGTATTTTTTCAACAAAAGACCCAATGTCTAGGAAATAATATTAAAAGATATTTTCCACTACAAAATGTATTTACACACACGCACACAAACGCGCGCGTGCGTATAGTTCCACACACACATACACATACACAATATTAAAATTCAGAATCTGTTTACCTGCTTGTGTGTACCTTAAATTTTGCGAAAATAGTCCATTGTTGCACAAAAGTGTTTTGACAAACGTAAATTTAAAAAAAAACCTCCTGTGCATTTCTAGGCCCTAGAACCCTGAAAATAGAAAAATGCAAATGTTTGTATTATAAACACGGAACAGTGAATTTTTAGTCGTTCATGAAAGGCAGAAAATTCACGACGGTGTGTGAGCGAAAGTTTGAATGAGGAGCAGAGGAAGGAAACAGCGAGAAGTATATAGAAAAGGAGAGAGAAAAAGAAAGTAAACGAAAGAGAAAGTAATAGAAAATAAAATTAAGGAGAAGAAAGTTTGTTGCACTGAGAGAGGAATGCACGGGTTGGGGAGTAAAAGATGAGAAAAGTAATTGCTTTAATCGGAGCGAAGTCCATCGCAGTACCCATGTGTATTTGTTCACGTTATGTGTGTATGTGGATGTGTGTTTGCGCGCGCTTGTGTGTGTATTAAATAATAGCGCTCGTAACCTCGTAGACGCAGTTGTGGCTGTAGGTGCAGGAGTGGCTGTGTGGTAAGTAGCTTGCTTACCAAC
>NW_026417091.1:1776-1998 GCF_001194135.2 Octopus bimaculoides
ATATATATATATATATATATATACATATATATACATATATATATATACAGCGTAACTGTGTTGTAAGAAGCTTGCTTCTCAACCACATTGGTCTGGGTTCAGTCCCACTGCGTGGTGCCTTGGGCAAATGTCTTCTACTATAGCCTCGGGCCGGCCAAAACCTAGTGAGTGGATTTGGTAGACAGAAACTAAAAGAAGCTTGTCGTGTATACATTTGTGTAT
>NW_026417092.1:0-240 GCF_001194135.2 Octopus bimaculoides
ATATATATATATATATATATATACATACATACGTACATATATATATACATGCATACATACACATATATGCATACGTACATATATACATACGTACATATATATACACATACGTATATACATATATATATATACACACATACGTATATACATATATATATACATAAGTATATACATATATATATATACATAAGTATATACATATATATATACATACGTACATATATATATACATATATATAT
>NW_026417093.1:0-612 GCF_001194135.2 Octopus bimaculoides
TATATATATATATATATATACTCCAACGCAGGCACATATTACATATATATCAATTTGCATTCACGTTATATGTATGTGTATCATTATGACATATTATTTATTATTATTATTATCATTATTATTATTATTATTATTATAATTATTATTATCATCATCACCATGATCATCATAATCATCCTCATAATTATCATCATCCTCATCATCAACGTCGTCATCGTCATCGTCATCGTCGTCGTCATCATCATATATTATTGAGTTTGTTATTTATCTTTCTAAGCGTTGTTACGTCCCATTCTTTCTCTCTAGATACTTTATGCATCGTTTTTTTTTCTGCCTTAATTTTAACCGTTTTCTTTAGTTTTATACGTTCCCTGAGTTTTTCTTTCAGGATTCTAGCTTTTTTTTTTTGTTTTATCCTGTGACATTTTCTTTCAGTATAATTCTTTTTTGTTTTTATTTTGATTTGCATACATTTTTTTGGCGTGTATATGTCTGTTTTGCAAGCGAACTCCATTGTGTCTAAATCTGTTTTTATCATATAGAAGAGTTTGTATAGGCAAATACATATTTTGTACTGTGTGTTTTTCAAGAGTCATTTTTTAAAGATTTTTT
>NW_026417094.1:0-704 GCF_001194135.2 Octopus bimaculoides
AAAAACAGAAGCAATTCCTATTATAGTAGGTGCCTTAGGTATAATAAAAATATATTCAGACCAATACATAACAAAATCCCCAGGACTTACAAATATATATAACATACAGAAAATTGCACTACTGGGCATTGCACACATCCTACGCAAAACACTTTCAATACAGTAACCATAAGAGCATCACAGGAAACCACAGCACATACCCAAGGCACACAGAGCTGCGATCGGTAGTAAAGAGAAAGCACGTTATAAAAATAAAACTACTGAACAATAATAATAATAATAATAATAATAATAATAATAATAATAATAATAATAATAATAATAGTAATAATAATAATAATAATGGTGATAATAACAATAATAATAATGATAACAAGAACACCAACAACAAAAACAACAGTAATAATAACAATAATTCCTGGCTAAGAAGGAATATATTCACCGACACGACTGAGTTGAGACCTACATTCACGGGAAGCTGAATGTTGGAATAGATGGTATAAGCACACACCAGAAAAGGCCACAGAAAATGAGAAACCAACCATACTATGGGATATGCCAATACACACAGACAATGAAATTAATGCCAATAGGCCAGATATAGTTGTTAGAGAACATGAAAAAAATGCTTCTTAATTGATATTTCACTACCAACAGATGGCAACGTTTCTCTAAAAGAAATGGAAATGAAGTAACCAGATGGA
>NW_026417095.1:0-631 GCF_001194135.2 Octopus bimaculoides
AGAGAGAGAGAGAGAGAGAGAGAGAGAGAGAGAGAGACATACACACACATGTATATGCGCGGAAACGATAAATCAGTTGGCGATGGCTGCCGAAGATAATCAAGCGTACTGATTGGAGAGGACAACGTGTTATTAGTAAATCCATAAAGATATAATTGCTTTGTAGCTATAAAACTGCAATATAAGCAACAGAAATGTTATAACTCTTGCTCAGTATATATATGGTAGAGGAGCCATAACAGTTAAATATACAACTTTATAATTGAAACACCCATCGCTCATGCCACTATATATCTCTCTCTCACTGAATCAAATAGATGCTTTTTTTATGTTTGATATGTGAATTATTCCTATAAAAACTCGATGTAATGCCGATGGTCAATGAGAAGCCACAAAGGAACCTATGGAAATACTGGAGGCTAGTATGATGATGAAGCATAGTATAGGAATTGAGCTATAGTTGCACGGTTCTTAATTCGCTTTCTTATTCGTGGGTTCCAGACTTCGATTTCGCTGCAAGTATCGTCTGGTTACATATTTCGTGTTTTGTGGCTTAGCCAAGTATTGCCCAATGATCTGTGAGTCGATTTGGCAGATGCAGACGGAAAGAAGCCTGTTGTGTATATATATA
>NW_026417097.1:0-476 GCF_001194135.2 Octopus bimaculoides
GATAGATAGATAGATAGATAGATAGATAGACAGATAGATAGATAGAGTGATCGATCGATAGAAAGGTCCATAGATATATACGTACATAGCGACATAGACAATTACGTATATATACAAACACATGCATATGTATACATATGCGAATGTGTGTGTGTGTGTGGTGGTGGTGGGGGGGGGGGTATGTAAATACATACATAAGTACATACAATTAAACAAAGACTACTAAGAATTGTCGCCTGAAGTCCATTTGTTAAGAAGCAGACGACAGCATAATTATTTCCGCCAAAAATCTAAAACACCAAAAATTGTATTCCTGAAATCACAATTACGATATATAATTTATTAAAATTACTAATTAACACCGATATATATTTTGTACATTTAATTACTGTAATGAAATAAATTAATGAATAGAAGGCATAGCGCTTTACATATATACATACATACATACATACATACATACATACATACATACA
>NW_026417098.1:0-125 GCF_001194135.2 Octopus bimaculoides
TATTTATTTTTTCTTGTATGCAAATATACATATTGATAAGTCTGTATTTGTATGCATGTATTATGTGATTATGTGTGCGCGTGTCCATATGTGTATATGTATGTATATGTATATGTATATATGTA
>NW_026417098.1:135-590 GCF_001194135.2 Octopus bimaculoides
ATATGTATGTATATGTATATGTATACATATATATATTGTGTATATGTATGTATATATATATATACACGAACGTATATATCCATATTTATACGCATGTATGGCTGTCTGCATTATGTACAAATAGGTGTCACTGGCTAATTGGGCTAGACAGTTCCGATGGCGAACCGCCAAAATCAGAAGACATCGAGCTAGGATGTCGAGATAGGTCGTCAATAGATAATGGTGTACCCAGGTATGACGGGATCATGTTCTCTCCTTGCTGTGAAAGGTGTTCAGACTCCACGCTATCATACGAGCTGGACAGCTGTTGTGTGATAGAGAGAAAGAAAAAAATATATGGCTATAAATATTTATACAGAGAGAAAAAAAGAAATAAAAGAGAGAATGAAAGAAAGGAAAAAAAAACAGCAATATGCCTGTGTAATTGCATGTGTATGTGTGTGTGTGGTTATATA
>NW_026417100.1:0-259 GCF_001194135.2 Octopus bimaculoides
ATAAAAGGTTGAGTATGAAAGCGAAAAGAGGTGTGTATGAGGGCGTGATTATGCCGACAATGTTATATGGTGCAGAGACATGGGGGCTGAGAGAGGCAAAAAGGAAGCGACTAAATGTGTTTGAGGGCCATGGTTAGTGCTACACGGATGGACAAGATAGCGGAATGAGGAGGTGTGAAGGCGAGCAGGAATGAGAGAAAACTAACAACCAAATTGGATAGACGGATGTTGAGGTGGTTTGGCCACATGGAGAGAATGG
>NW_026417101.1:0-208 GCF_001194135.2 Octopus bimaculoides
GGCAGCATGAAATCTATCCATTTCCTTAAAACTGCCTGTGTACACCATGCCTTTTCAGTTTCCACAACACAGATGCCTGAAACGCGTTCAATTTCATCCTTCCTGCCTTTGGTGATGATTAGAGGTGGGGCTTTACTTCCATTGAGACGAACTGCCAAAATACATGTAACTCGTGCACTTTCGTAACCAGTGGAGGGAATGTAGATTG
>NW_026417103.1:0-250 GCF_001194135.2 Octopus bimaculoides
AATAAAAAAAACATGATTTTTCTGATACTTTCTTTACTTTATACATAATAAAATATGAAACTTTTAGAATTTCTAAGAAAACTTCAAAAATGAATTGATAGTTTTAGTATGTTACCAATATAAGTAACAGTACAATATTGGATGTCACGGGAGTTAACAATAAACTATAATTATATTTACTAGTAATTATCTATATTTATATTCATTAGTAATTAGTAAAATTCAATATACACTAAATATAAAAGAAGAG
>NW_026417104.1:0-282 GCF_001194135.2 Octopus bimaculoides
AGATATTTTGAGCATCTCTGCAGTGATTCCTGATGGGCCAGGGGCTTCCCTGTGTTCATACTCTTAATTGCTTTGTCCACCATGGTACTGTCAACTCGGATAGCTGGTCCCTCTGTTGGGTCGACATTTGGCAGACTCTCTTTCTCCTATTCAATCTCTTTATTGAGCAATCTTTCGTAGTGGCGTCTCCAAACCTCTCTCTTTGCAGCCTCATTCAGTGCAAGTGTACCACCATCCATGCGAACACATTTCTCTCCCACGACATCACGATTCTCTCTCACA
>NW_026417105.1:0-779 GCF_001194135.2 Octopus bimaculoides
CACACACGAGCAAAAATTTACATACACACATGCATAGACACACACACACACACATACATAAACACACAGGAGCAGAAATACATATAAGCAAAAATCTACATATAAACGCACACATACACCAGCACAAACACACCTTGACACACATACGCACACCCAGTCACACACACACACACACACACACACCTACTCCATCCTGTAATTATAACCAGATGTCTATTTGAACAAATCTGCATTTCTAATTTCATTCCAGCCTCACTCAACCAGAAGTACATTCTTCCGGGTACAAATAACGGGTAGATGAGCACTTTATTATAGATTTTCCTATTCGGGTACCTCTGGTCATTCCGTCGTCTAAAAACAGCAGCCAAATTTGCCTCAAATTGCACCTTCAGTCATCGGTCTGCTTGACCAGGGACGGGCCTGGAGTTAAACAACCATAACGAGGAAGGACACATTGGATAATGTAGTCCTAGGTACACTATGTCTGAATAAAAGACAGGATGGTCACATCTGGAACATCACTGATCATAGATCTGCTGGATCAGGACTGACCATGGGCTAAACAACAACTACAAGGAAGGACACATTAGATAATGTAGTCCTAGATACACTATGTCTGAATAAAAGACAGGATGGTCACCGCTGGAACATCTTTGACCATAGGTCTAGTGGATCGGGACTGACCTGGCGCTAGACGAACTAAGTTTTCCTGGGCATATATTCTCAACAGCAGTAACGCTACATTCTTTCACGGTAATAATAATAATAATAATAATATA
>NW_026417105.1:1117-1710 GCF_001194135.2 Octopus bimaculoides
CAATAAATGTCCGCATGGCACGATTAGCGAAGACGAAGACCAAATGAACCAGGTCTTCGTCTTCGCTAATCGTGCCATGCGGACATTTATTGTGGTTTTAGAGTCAGGATTTGACTGCTATTTTTTCGGCGTGGTGGTATCTCTTGATACCCTGTATTATAATTTTAAATAATTTTAAATAATTATTACCTTTGATGGTTTTTATTCCCATGCTGACCACTTGATAAGATCAATATTTTAAATATCGATCTTATCCTTATTTATATAAATATATATATATATATATATATATACATGTATGTATGTATTTGTGTCACTGTTTGCCGCTCCGATGTTGGTGTGTTTACGTCTCGGTAACTTGGCGGTTCGGTAAAGATAACCGATAGAATATGTACTACGTTTACAAAGAATTAGTCCTGGGGTCGATTTGTTCGACTAAAGGCGGTGCTCCAGCATGGCCGCAGGCAAATGACTGCAACAAGTAAATGAATAAAAGAATATATATACATAAACATATATATATGTGTGTATATATAGATATTCATATTTATATTTATGGGTTTCAGCCAAGTGGCTGCGGTCATGCTGGAGCA
>NW_026417106.1:0-395 GCF_001194135.2 Octopus bimaculoides
ACACACACACACACACACACACACACACACGTGTGTGTATGTGTGTGTGTTTTCATTTACATATGCATATATAAGCTGCTCATGTTTGTGTGTGCTCGTGTATTTGATTTTCTTCATATCTTCCCCTTCTCCCAAATGTTATCTATATTTGGACATACCGTGACATTCAGTTAACAGTACCAAAAATTAAAGGCCTTGTCTATCCCTGGTACACACCAGAACAACCCGCAATAGAGCAGCAGTTTATCTTAATAATTCATTGTCATCATCTTTATCGTCATCATCATCATCATCATTGCCATCATTGTGCCTGTTGCTGTCATCATTATCATCATCATCATTATCATTATCATCTAACTGCAACAAGACAACACAATTAACACCAACACCATCAC
>NW_026417107.1:0-714 GCF_001194135.2 Octopus bimaculoides
TTAGGAAAAAGGGGTTTTTTCAATGAAATTTTATATAAATACCTTTCAAAAGGTATACGTTACGATTATAAAGAAATAGTACTGAATCTTTTGATACCCCATACGTCAAAATCGGCAACTCGGTTTTGGAATGCATAAGGAACATATGCGCGCACACACACAAAACTTTTATACAGGGTGTCCACAAAGTCTGGGTACATAAGGATTAATACATATTTTAAGACATTATTATTTCTTATATTTAATTGTTTATGTTACGATTTTGTTTACTCCATGTACCCAGACTTTGTGGACACCCTGTAGTTATAGATTACTATTAAACATTGTTTCTCATAAACTGGTGTATATTTAATTTACATTAAATTATTATTTACGATTATTTAAGGCAAACACAAGTAAAACGTAAATTCCTTTTACTTTAATGTTTTTGTCTATTTAATTTCTATTTGCAATATGTTCGTCAATTCGCTACAATCTCTTTAAAGCAAACAAAATAAAAAATTTTAATTGGACGGATGGAAGAGATAGGGGGGTTAAATTAAAAAAGTTCATATTTGTAGAGAATTTCATTAAAAAAATATCCATTTTCTTGAAAGTTAAGACGAATTGAAGTGGACATCGGCGAATTTTTCGAAATTCCTCACCCCACCCCCAAAATTAGGCCGTATCCTAATATGTCACATATTTTATGCACTTTAGAAATAATTCCTGATG
>NW_026417108.1:0-214 GCF_001194135.2 Octopus bimaculoides
AGGTGTATTATATTATTCCTATTAGATAAAGTATAAACAGAAGAAAGAAAAATTATCAAAAGAGAAATAATAGTGGAATTTAAATGGTCAGTCTATCTTAAATTTCTTGTAGTTATGTAGGAATGAAAAGGTATATAAATGATGAATACACACACACACACACCCACACACACACACATACACACACGCGCACACACACACACACATACATTTA
>NW_026417109.1:0-218 GCF_001194135.2 Octopus bimaculoides
GCTGTGTGGGATTTGAACTCGGAATGTGCAGATTCGGAGCAAACACTGCAAATCTCTTCCCGTATGCTCTAATGATTCCGTCAAACCACCGAAATTAGATTTGTTTATTTATATATTTATTTCTTTATTGCCACAGGGGAGCCAAACATAGAGGGAACAAACAAGGATAGACAAAGGGATTAAGTCGATCACATCGACCCCAGTGCGTAACTGGTACT
>NW_026417110.1:0-243 GCF_001194135.2 Octopus bimaculoides
GAAAAAGATGGTATAGGCACACACCAGAAAAGGTCACAGAAAATAAAAAAACAACCAAACTGTGGGATATGCCAATGCACAAAGATAGAGAAGCTAAGACCAATATGCCGGATTTGTTATCAGAGATCATACACCAACAGATGATAACGTTTCTCCAAAAGAAATGGAGAAACTTTCAAAATACAAAGACATAGAAATAGAGATAACTTGAATGTGGAATCTAAAAACAGAAACAATTTCTAT
>NW_026417111.1:0-126 GCF_001194135.2 Octopus bimaculoides
GACAGACAGACAGACAGAAAGACAGACAGACAGACAGACAGACAGATAGAGAGATAGATATATAGACAGAGACGACAGACAGACAAACAGACAGACAGAGATAGATAGAGATAGATTGATAGAGAG
>NW_026417111.1:136-244 GCF_001194135.2 Octopus bimaculoides
GACAGACAAACAGACAGACAGAGATAGATAGAGATAGATTGATAGAGAGACAGAGAGAGAGATAAGTGGATAGATAGATAGATAGATAGATAGATAGATAGATAGATA
>NW_026417112.1:0-251 GCF_001194135.2 Octopus bimaculoides
GTGTGTACATATGTCTGTCTGAATGTATGTATCTGCTTGTATGTGTGTATGCATATATGTATGTATGCATGTATGTATGTACGTATGTACGGATGCACATGTATGTATGTATGTATGTATGTACGTATGTATGTATGGATGTACATGTATGTATGTATGTACGTAAGTATGTATGTGCATGTATGCATGTATATATGTGTCTGTACATATGTATGCATGAATGTATGTATGTATGTATGTGCATGTATGTA
>NW_026417113.1:0-571 GCF_001194135.2 Octopus bimaculoides
CCCATTCAAACAGGAGTAACAACACCCAAAAAACTCTGTGGATAAATACTATCCAGAAAAGTTAGAAAATAAGGGAAAGGATCTGTCAATAGCTAATCAACACTACTAAGAAACAAAAGAAGAAAAATACTACGTCAATACAAAATTACAGAACACGGCATACCTAAGGCAAAAGAGCGGCAAAAGCCAAATATCTTCGCCAAAGCATAAAGCATCTGCAAGTAAGAAAAACGCCAACGTTTCTTTGAACAAAACAAACAGTTCACCTCAACCCCAAAATACTTTACCAAGAGCTTGGCAAAAATAGTATAGAGATCAATGCATCACCAACAGCAGAAGAAGTGGAAGAATTTCAGAAATACATATGGTCGGTGAAGTAACTACTTCAGAAAACATCTATGAAAACAACGAACAGAGCAGCTGAGCAAATAGATCCCCAACTTCTGGTTAACTTACCTGATAGTAACACATAAAAACTGGCTGAGAAATTTAATGAAATACTAGCAGAGCCAGAAGCAATAGCTGTATGGATCATGGAAGGCAAAACTATCCTAATTCCCAAATCCACTGA
>NW_026417114.1:0-422 GCF_001194135.2 Octopus bimaculoides
GCAAGTGGCTGAGCATTCCACAGACATGTGTACCCTTAACGTAGTTCTCGTGGAGATTCAACGTGACACAGTATAACAAGGCTGGCCCTTTGAAATACAGGTACAACAGAAACAGGAAGAAAGAGTGAGAGAAAGTTGTGGTAAAAGAGTACAGCAGGGGTCGCCACCAACCCCCGCCGGATCCTCTTGGAACTTTAGATGCTTTTGCTCAATAAAAACTCACAACACCCGGTCTGGGAATCGAAACCACGATCCTCCAACCACGAGTCCGCTGCCTCTAACCACTGGGCCATTGCGCCTCCAGTCTCTAGAGTATTAATGAAGACAGTAGATGACATAAATAAACGATAGGAGACATACATACATACTTTCATAGATACAAGAATAAGGGCAGGGAATCGTCAATTAATAATAGAATTAAT
>NW_026417115.1:0-418 GCF_001194135.2 Octopus bimaculoides
TCGTAGAAATTCTCCAACAAGTGCTTTTGACTCTTTCCGGGGGTATGGAAAGGAGCCAAATTCTGCCGCCACACAGCCTTCCAGGAGCAACCCTCTCCAGTCAGGGTTTGACTACAGTCTCCAGCAACTTCACTTAGCCTAAGGCCCTGTTCAAAGATGTAGGACAGCATGGTGCCATCCTCGTTGGTGTCACACCCAAAGATCATCACAGTTTGCTAAAACTTGGTTATCACGAAATCCATGTCACGTCTTCCACCCTTTACGGTGTCCACAGAGCACTGAGCAGCAGTCGTGATGTTGATATTTTGATACCCGGCGCGAACCATCATAATATATGTAACTCTATTCCAGCATTCAGATGGATTCCAGTCCTTATGTCAGCTAACTTTTTCTCAACTACAATTTAATCTTTATGCTC
>NW_026417116.1:0-215 GCF_001194135.2 Octopus bimaculoides
AATGGAGGGGAATATGTGGTACTCATCAACTTGCAGACACTGTACTTTGTTAATTAAACTATTTAGTTTTCTACCAAATGGACAATAAAAACAATATACAAACACATATGACACACTATGTAATATCAACAGGTCGGCGATTGTCGTACGCTGAGGACGGGTAAATACCCAGAAACTTGAGTCCGTATGTATCGCAGATCAAGATGGGAAGGATG
>NW_026417117.1:0-462 GCF_001194135.2 Octopus bimaculoides
TTTTTTTTTAGGTGCAGTTGAGCTTTTTGAGATTATTTTCGAGTTTTACGTAATATTAAATCAACCAATCACGATAGGTGAGTGCGTTTGAGGTCAGATAAATTTTGAAACGAAGAAAAAGCGAACATTCTTAAAATACAAGATGTGCTGGAAAATTATTCGTAATTAACCAAGGGACGCATTTACAAGAAGTAAGTCATGTTAGCAGATTGCAGTAGAGTTAAAAAACAAAAAACAAAAAACACAACACACATACAAATAACTTCCAAATTTAGTTTATTATTCAGGAAACAAGAAGTAAGCAATGTTTAACTTGAAAAAATAATACATTAATAAACTGTATTACCATCACCACCACCACCATCAGCAGCAGCAACTTTATTTTCATAATCATCGTCAACATCAGCACAACCATCAATCAACATCATCATCATCATCATCATCATCATCATCATCATCATC
>NW_026417118.1:0-291 GCF_001194135.2 Octopus bimaculoides
CAATTATTTTACCATTATCGATTCGCTACTATATGAAAGGAGCCACCTGCACCAGCCCTGTTAAACTGGAAGGCAAAACAGTTATTATTACTGGAGCTAACTGTGGAATTGGATTCGAAACAGCCCGTAATTTATTACAACGAGGGGCTCGAGTGATCCTCGCATGTCGGGACGTAAATAAGGCAAAATCGGCTGCGAAACAATTAAGTGAATTAGGTTCAGGTGTTGTACTTGTTGAAAAACTTGATCTCTCAAGCTTCGATTCCATCCGGACATTCTGCAAGAATATTA
>NW_026417119.1:0-210 GCF_001194135.2 Octopus bimaculoides
ATATATTACATATTTGTGTATATGTGTTTCTTCGGACAATACGTATTTGATACAAACTGCGAATAACAATAGTTCCCAGAAGAACAATGCAATGACTTTGAAACCTATCTGTCATAAAGATGTCGAAAGCAAAACACATAACTCACTCCTACCTTCATACATACACTTGCATGCATACATGTATACACTCACATATATATATATATATAT
>NW_026417120.1:0-312 GCF_001194135.2 Octopus bimaculoides
TATATACACACATATATATACACACACATATATATATATACATATATATACACATGTATATACACACATATATATATATACACATACATATACACACATATATACACTTGCCCAAGGTGCCACGCAGTGGGAATGAACCCGGAACCGTGTGGTTGGTAAGCAAGCTACTTACTACGCAGATATACATATACACATATATACACACACATATATATATACATATATACACATATATAAACACACATACTCGCACACGCACACACACACACACACACACACATATGTATATATATATGTATATAGGGAGAGAGA
>NW_026417121.1:0-316 GCF_001194135.2 Octopus bimaculoides
GGAATATAGACAAAGACACGATACACGGAATATTCGCAGCTGAGTTTTCCACGTCAGTCAATGAACTAAAATATCGTGGTTTCGCACCATTATCATTGAGACCACTCAACTTTGGCTATGCCAGTGACGATATTAAGCTACTGGGAAAAAGCTAGTGAATGTATACTGAGACAGAAACAATCGAGACAATATATAAATGCAACAGACGAAGAATTATGCGTATATAACAATGCAATGCCTTACGGCCATATACAACAGAAGGAAAAATGGATCTTTGTGATTTGACGGCCAACACTTGTTTTCTTAACGAAACACT
>NW_026417123.1:0-477 GCF_001194135.2 Octopus bimaculoides
AGCTAATATGATCCTTCAAAAAGCTCTTTAAATGATTGCATCTTATCTTTTACTTGTTTCATTCATTTGGCTGCGGCCATGAGGGGTTTTAGTCGGAAAAAGCACCCCACAGTATTTTGTTATTCTTTAAGTCAGGTACTTTTCCTATTGGTTCCCTTTTGCCGAACCACGCAGATGCAGGAACTTCAACAAATCAACACAAGCACACACACAACCCCACCGCACATGTATGTAAGTATACATATATAAGAATAAACTTACTTCGAAAAGGATGCGTGGTGTTCAATCAAATAATAATATAAATAATATATAAATGCATATACGTATAAATAGGCGTAGGAGAGGCTGTGTGGTAAGTAGCACGCTTATGATCCACATGGTTTCGAGTTCAGTCCCACTGCGTGGCATCTTGGGCAAGTATCTTCTACTCGGCCCGACCAAAGCTTTGTGAGTGGATTTGGTAGACGGAAACTGAAA
>NW_026417124.1:0-238 GCF_001194135.2 Octopus bimaculoides
AGACTTGAAAGTGATTGGAATGTTGGCGGGAATGCAATCTGGGTTCACGAAACATTATTGCTTTTTATGTCTATGGGAGAGTCGTGCAACTAACAAGCACTACGTGCAATCAGAGTGGCCTTTGCGAAAATCATATGAGCCGGGAGTTTCTAGCGTCCAGGGTAAGCCGACTTTTAAACCCAGAAAACGTTCTTCTTCCCCCTCTTCACATAAAGCTTGGCCTCATGAAACAATTCGT
>NW_026417125.1:0-226 GCF_001194135.2 Octopus bimaculoides
TATATATATATATATATATATATATATACATGCATATATGTATGTGTGTGTTTATGTATATATATATAATATACATATATTTATGTATATATATATATAATGACTAGTGACCGGGACCTTTGGAAATATGCAGTACGTGAGAAAACCAGGCAAGCCAAGTGAGAGCATAATCTGTGGCCACTGCCAGAAGTGTAGCCAGCTCACTTATTCGTATCTTTACTTCATT
>NW_026417126.1:0-581 GCF_001194135.2 Octopus bimaculoides
TAAAAGAGTAAAAGGGGGAATCGCATGACCGTGATATGGAGAACACATTACCGAAAGCGAAAATCGCTAAAATTAAAAACTAAAAAAGTTACAGCCGTTTTCCCTCAGTGTCTAATCCCAATGTGCACCGAAGAGAGATAACATGGACGTGTGTGTGTGTGTTCATGTGTGCGTGTATGCGTGTGTGTGTGTGTGTGTATGTGTGTTCATGTGTGTGTGTGTGTGTGTGTGTGTTCATGTGTGTGTGTTCATGTGTGCGTGTATGTGTGTGTGTGCTTGCGCGTGTGTGTGTGTGTTGACGATAAGTTGATTTATAGAAAAGATTATGTTAAATGTTTGAAATACAAATCTGTGAATGAAAAATAAAAATTCAGACATATACATGATAGATAGACCTGGTAGAAATAGCAGCCAAATCTCCCTCAAAACACACCCGACTGTATTGATGCGAGAATTCTGTGTTAATACGTTAAGAATTGCTTTGACAGAAAATGAACCTGGGAGAAACTGGAAGAAAATAGGGAAGAAGTCATTGCTTTTCTGTGCTTATATAAATTTGAGACGTACCTGTTGAAGATTAA
>NW_026417127.1:0-313 GCF_001194135.2 Octopus bimaculoides
GTGCATGTACGACAGAGTGTAAGTGTCTTGAGAGAAAAACTGGGCATAAGTGGCATCACATGTGGTGTACAAGAGAGATGACTGATTTGGTACAGTCATGTGATGTGTATGGATGTGGACAGTTGTGTGAAGAAATGCCGATCTCTACTAGTGGAAGGAAGCTGTGAAAGAGGGAGACCTAGGAAGACATGGAAAGAGGTGGTGAAACATGATCTTCAAATGTTGGGTCTCATGGAGGCAATGACTAGTGACTGAGACCTTTGGTGATATGTCATGCTTGAGAAGACACATCGAGCCAAGTGAAATCATAACT
>NW_026417128.1:0-203 GCF_001194135.2 Octopus bimaculoides
CAGAATAAAGGTGACACTACAAGAGAACGATAGCGACATTATTTGTAACCTTAAAAAGGTTGATCAATGGAAATTGAACCAAGAAACGGAAAGTGTGAATGAAATTCTGAAGTACATCAGAACAAACATCACAGAAACAAATAATTTGATTAAGGCAGCAGGTATTGTTGTAGCAGAAAATGTGGGTGTCGATGTCAAGAAAA
>NW_026417129.1:0-207 GCF_001194135.2 Octopus bimaculoides
TATATATATATATATATATACTGTTGTGTCTCGGGAGAATCATTTTCTTATTGTACCTTAACATTTAATACACTCACCGGTAAAATTTCCATTTATTTCTTATTTTTATTTTCCTAAAATGTTCGTTGCGTCTTGTAACCTTTTCAATAGTCTTGACTCTGTCCGTTATTTATACTGCGTTCCGTTTTGCTTGTTTGTGGGTCAGTG
>NW_026417130.1:0-301 GCF_001194135.2 Octopus bimaculoides
TCGTTGACTGGCACCCATGCCAACCTTCCTTCATTGGACACTAAACTCAACTTGCGAAGACCTATTGGGGCAAGTGAGATCGAAACTGAACCAAATTCGATGACTGGCACCCATGCCAGTGGAGCACCAACAGCACCATCCGAGCGGGATCACTGCCAGAGCAGCCATCTCGCTTCCATGCTGGTGGCACGTAAAAAGCACCATTTGAGCGTGGTCGTTGCCAGACTGGCCCTCATGCCGGTGGCATGTAAAAAAACACCCACTGCACTCTCGGAGTGGTTGGCATTAGGAAGGGCATCCA
>NW_026417131.1:0-445 GCF_001194135.2 Octopus bimaculoides
TCGAGCAAATCGACCCCAGGGCTTATTCTTTGTAAGCCTAGTACCTATTCAATTGGTTTCTTTTGCCGAAACGCTAAGTTACGGGAACGTAAAAACAACAGCATCGGTTGTCAAGCGATGTTGGGGGACAAACAGAGACATACATATGCACACAAATATACATATATATATATATATATATACACACATATATATATATACATATATACGACGGGCTTCTTTTCAGTTTCCGTCTACCAAATCCACTCTGAAGGCTTTGGTTGGCCCGAGGCTATAGTAGAAGACGCTTGCCCAAGGTGCCACGCAGTGGGACTGAACTTGGAGCCATGTGGTTCGTAAGCAAGCTACTTACCACACAGCCACTCCTACGCCTATGTAATTTAATGCATGTATGTATTAAATTAATACTGTATATATATGCATATATATATATATATATATATAT
>NW_026417132.1:0-201 GCF_001194135.2 Octopus bimaculoides
TAATCATAAAGAGCCATGGGATTGCACCTAAAAAGTTCCTCACTGAGGCACAAGTCCAGGCAATGTTGTTTATAGATGATCAGCAATCGCCCCTGCATACCACCCTCCCCTCTCCATGTCACCAATGTTATCCAAGGGAAAGACAAAGACTGATATAGCTTGGCACCAGTGATGTTGCAACTCATTTCTACAGCTGAGTGA
>NW_026417133.1:0-430 GCF_001194135.2 Octopus bimaculoides
AGTCGACTTTGCCTTTCATCCTTTCAGGGTTGATTAAATAAGTATCAGTTCAGCACCAGGTTTCATGTAATCGACTTAACCTTCCCCTAAGATTTCAGGCCTTGTGCCTATAGACAAAAAGGGATTATTACTGTTATTATTATTATTATTATTATTATTATTATTATTATTATTATTATTATTATTATTATTAGGATGGCAAGCTGGCAGAATCGTTAGCATGCCGAGCGAAATGCTTAGCGGTATTTCGTTCGTCTTTTATTTCATTCATCTTTATGCTCTGAGTTCAAATTCCTCCAAGGTCAAACTTTGCCTTTCCTCCTTCCGGGGTCGACAAAATAAGTACCAGTCGAACACTGGGGGTCGATGCAATCAACTCACCCCTCCCCCAAAATTGCTGCCCTTGAGGCAAAATTTGAAACCATTATTA
>NW_026417134.1:0-200 GCF_001194135.2 Octopus bimaculoides
CACACACACACACACACACACACACACATGTATCTATATATTTGTTGGATGCTATAGTCAGGATGTGTAGTGAGTTGTGTGGTGGATGTCATTCGGGATTGTTTGAGAATATGTCTGACAAGTACAGAGGCTTGGACGTCTTGAAAATGTAGATAAAAATAAACTCTGTCTGTCTGTCTGTCTGTCTGTCTGTCTGTCTC
>NW_026417135.1:0-412 GCF_001194135.2 Octopus bimaculoides
GCCATATTACAAATAGATAATATTGAATGTATGCCTCGTTATCGTATATTGTGATCGATATCTATGTTCGTTTATAGATTTATTTTGATATTTCAGTATATGTACTTTGCTTATTGATGTGTATTAATATTTCCGCTGCGATTGGCGACATACGATAGTGTATGCAGACTCGGTGGTGTTGCGACTAATGGATACGATGATGGTAATAACGTTGTAGAAATTGTTGTTATTAATGTGCTGTTAGTATTGTTGATGATGGCCATGTATGGTGGAGCTAGGGTGAATTTATAGTTTACTATGTTGAATGGATATGGTGGGGATTAAAAGATTGCAACTGATAGAATGTAATGTAGTCTGCTTGATAATGCTTTTGTTGTAGCAGTAGTAGTAGTAGTAGTAGTAGTAGTAGTAG
>NW_026417136.1:0-356 GCF_001194135.2 Octopus bimaculoides
GTGTGTCTATATTTGTTTCAGCTTTATTCACTGGGGCGGCTTGAAAGGAGTGATTACTGATAAATTTTTCCACCAGTAAACAAGCCTGCTATCATGGAATGTGGCTCATATTTTCGGTGAGGTATCTTCAATGAATGTTAAATCTTTAAGGCAGCGATAGCAAATGGAATAATTAGTTCTTAATGAAATATATTCCATAGCAATTAGATTTTTAATATTCCTCTCGCGGATTAGTACTCATTTACATGTAGGCGCCCAAACCAACACAAAGACATAGATAAATATCTAAAAATATCTGCACTTCAAGGCTATATGTATGTATGTATGTATGTATGTATGTATGTATGTATGTATGT
>NW_026417137.1:0-312 GCF_001194135.2 Octopus bimaculoides
GATAAAAGTAAATGAAAAATGCTCAAAGTATTTGACCATAAATACACACAGAGGATTGTAGAGATACACACGATTACCTTTTGGATTAAAAGTGGCACCAGCAATATTCCAGCAAAATCATGGATACCATGTTATCCAATTGTGAATTTTCAATCCCATCCCTGGAAATATTTTCATCAAGAGTAATTCTTGTGAACAGCATGTGGAACACAAAAGCTGTGTTTAAGAAAATTAAAGTTTTTGGATTCACTTTAAGTGAAGCAAAATGCAAATTCTTTCTACCCCAAATTAAGTACTTAGGGCAAATAATTG
>NW_026417138.1:0-221 GCF_001194135.2 Octopus bimaculoides
ACGTACATACATACACACACAGACATACATATATTACAGACACATACATTACAACAAGCCTACACGTATACACACAGATATATACACATACAGACGTACAGACTCACATACACAAACACACATACAGACACACAGACATGCATACATACATACACAGACACACATACATACATACACACACATACTCAGTCGCACATACATACATACATACACACACACAC
>NW_026417139.1:0-514 GCF_001194135.2 Octopus bimaculoides
TATATATATATATATATATATATATATATATGCACGCGCACACAAAAAGATAGATTGATAGATACAACTGAGTGGACAAACAAAAATACGAGAAACTGCCTAGTGCTTTCTTGATTTTGATAAGCCTGGTACTTACTCTATCAGTTTCATCTTGTCGAACCAGTAAGTTATGGGGTATGTAAATAAACGAAGAGCAGTTGTCAAGCAGTGATGAGGAAGAAACACAGAGACAAAAGCACACACATACACTTGAATGAATACATACATAATATATACGATTGATTTCTTTCATTTTCTTCTACGAAATCCACTCACAAGGCATTGGTTAATCTGAGGCTATAGCAGAAGACACATACCAAGTCACCACACAGTGGAACTGAACCCACGGCCATGTATTTTGGAATCAACTTTCTTACCATACAGCCACACCTGCACCTATGTATATGTGTGTGTGTATGTGTGTGCATGTGTGTATGAGTGTATATATGTATGCATGTATATATGTATATGTATA
>NW_026417140.1:0-235 GCF_001194135.2 Octopus bimaculoides
TATGTGCCTATATTAATCTTAAGTGTTTGTAATATTTCCAAATATTTACAAACAGAATATATTTGTATGTACGTACGTGAACCAATAAAGTACAATACTTCTATTATGACACGCAAACAAACTTGCATGCATATATATTTATACATTCGCATTTATATGAATCTATGATAATATATTTATGTGCATCTGGCTGGGGCTTGGCTGCTCTGCATTGACAAGGGGCAACACCCTGAAA
>NW_026417141.1:0-289 GCF_001194135.2 Octopus bimaculoides
GAGATTTTGTAAAGTGGAAGTGAGGAGAGAAAAGAGAGGAAGAAATATTGAGGGGAGGGGCAGAGACACAAAAAGTCTGATAGTGAATAAAAAATGTTGTGTGTCTATCTATCTATCTATCTATCTATCTATCTATCTATCTATCTATTTCTCTATCTATCTATCTATCTATCTATCTATCTATCTATCTATCTAGCTGTCTATCTATCTATAAATACACACACATGCGCATATATATAATGCAAAGAGAAAGAGAGAGAGAGAGAGAGAGAGAGAGAGAGAGAGAGAG
>NW_026417142.1:0-223 GCF_001194135.2 Octopus bimaculoides
GAAGAAGAAGAAGAAGAAGAAGAAGAAGAAGAAGAAGCAGAAGAAGAAGTGAGAAGAAGAAAAAGAAGAAGAGGAAGAGGAAGAGGAAGAAGGGGAGGAAGTAGAGTATGAAGAAGAAGAGAAATTGATGATGATGATGATGATGATGATGATGTTGCCGATGACGATGATGATGGTGATGGTGGTGGTGGTAGTGATGGTGATGATGATGTTGATGATGATG
>NW_026417143.1:0-214 GCF_001194135.2 Octopus bimaculoides
ACAAGGCCTGAAAATTGGCGGGAGGCGGATAGTCGATTACATCGACCCCAGTACTTGACTGGTGCTTATTCTATTGACCCCAAAAGGATGAAAGGCAAAGTCGACCTCGGCGGAATTTGAACTCAGACGAAATACCCATTTCTTTACTGCCCACAAGGGGTTATACACAGGGGGGACAAACAAGGACAGACAAACAGATTAAGTCGATTATATC
>NW_026417144.1:0-1782 GCF_001194135.2 Octopus bimaculoides
AGGACAATGATGAAAAGGAGGGGACTAAGTGTTCAGTTGTTCATCAAGGCGTGAGCCTTGATGAACAACTGAACACTAATACACACACAAACACTAAATGCAATAAACACAGACACACATAGGGAGTTAGACAAACAGAGTTAGATCACAATGATTATAATGCATGCTTATACACACACACACACACACACATATATATATATACACAAACACATGCATATATTAGGTAGAGAGCTCTGAAAGGGGTTTCAGGGAGTAGTGTCCCTACCTTCCTGAGCTAGTTTCCCACTACATTTCTTAAAAATCGTGGTCGAGGCCTTGGTCTCGAGACCACCCATGTCTAGAAACTGAGGTTGGGGGTAAGCAAGGACATGTCCTTCGTAGAAAATCCAGCTCCAAAAATGCCTCATCATTGCAAAGGAGAATGGGTACTAGCCAGCCCAAAGGTTGGGCGAGGGTTGCACCTGCCTACCTAAAAAGGGAAGGTGCAAATCTTTATCCTGGGTTGCACAAGCATGACTTGCCTTATGATGGCTGATGGCCTGAGGAGAAGCTTGGTGTGAGGTTGGGAAGTTGGAACGTGGGCAGTTTGCATGGAAGGGGAACTGAGGAAGTGGGGGTGGATGTGTGCTGTGTGCAGGAGGCCAGGTGGAGGGGCCAAGGTGCAAGGTTTGTGGTGGTCAAAGGAAGAAGGGAAGAAGTTGTGGTGGTCCGGAAATAGCAAGGGGACTGGAGGTGTGGGAGTTTTGGTGAAGGAAGAAATCTGTGAGGTGGTGGTGGAGGTGAGGAGAAAGAGTGACAGAGTGATGACAGTAGTGTTAGCATTTGAAGTGGTGAGGGTGATTTGTGGGTTAGGGTCTGCAAAGTGGAAGAGGGATCGCTGAGAAAGAGCAGTTCTTTGATGAAATGGGGTGAATGAGTGGGACTTACATAAGGTGGATGAATTGGTATTGGGCATGGGTGATTTTAATGGACATGTTGGGAAATGGATCCAGAGCTTCGAGGGTGTGCATGGGGGGGGGGAATGGAATTGGGGAGAGAAATGTGGAAGGAAGGATGCTGTTGGAGTTTTGTGATGAGAAAGAGTTGTGACTTTGAGTGCAGGAGAGAATGAGACAGAGACTGATTCCCTGTTGGTTGGCAGGAAAAACAGAAAATATCTGAGAGATGTGAAGACAAAACCAGGGGAGTTGCAGCACAGCTTTGGTGGTTGCTGACTTGGATAAGAGGAAAGTAAAAAAGTGTGTGAGAAAGGGAACGGTTGAGGGGAGAAAGGTGTGGAAACTGAAGGAAGAAGAAAGAAGAGCAAGGTTTGAGGAGAGAGTTGGGGAGTTGGTTAGCATTGATGCACTGGATCTGTGGAAGTCTTTTAAAGAAGGGGTACTAAAGGGATGTGACGAAGTGTGTGGGAGGATGAAAGGAGATATGTGGTGGTGGAACGAGGAGGTGAGTGATGCGATAACAAGGTAGAAGGAGGCAAACTATTTATGAAATAGTCTGGGTTATTACATACAGTGTCCATACACTGAAACAATGGACAGAAAGATCCAATGCTCTCTGATCCATGATTATTATTATTATAATTATTATTATTGTTATTATTATTAAGGTGGTGAGCTTGTAGAATTGTTAGCATGCCAGGTAAAATGCTTAGTGGTATTTCATCTGCTGCTACATTCTGAGTCAAAATTCTGCTTAGGTTGATTTAACCTTTCGTCCTTTTGGGGTCAAAAAATTAAGTACCAGTTATGCATTGGGGTCGATATAATTGACTAGTCCCAA
>NW_026417145.1:0-227 GCF_001194135.2 Octopus bimaculoides
TGGAGCCAGCGGTGGAGCCAGCGGTGGAGCCAGCGGCGGCAGTAGCAGTAGAAGAAGTAGTAGTGTTAGCAACAACGCAATTCAGAACACAATGGATTTTAGCGGAGAAAATAATACTACAATTGAAGGCGGTGACGGCGGTGTGGAGAGTGGCAACATCGGATGTGGGCACAACTGCACCACCAACAGCAGCAGCAGCAGTAACAATAGCAACAGCAACGTCCACA
>NW_026417146.1:0-200 GCF_001194135.2 Octopus bimaculoides
CACATATATACATATACATAAGCATATGTAGGTAGATACAGATAATAGCCCTGGTCCCGTGGCATAGTGTAAATACAGAAATAAATTTACACACGCGAAAATACACCAAGTCTTTCGTTTGCAAGTGTCATCGTGTTATATCGCCCGCTTGTAACTGCTGAACAAAGATGGCGCACTAGTCGACTGTTTGCTACGTTATC
>NW_026417146.1:210-378 GCF_001194135.2 Octopus bimaculoides
TGAGTGAACATCTCTCGCCTTTTCTGCAAGATGTCGTATTCAATAGCGGAAAGCATGAACATTGTGTAAACGTGTGTGAGAACGGGTTCCATTAAGCAAACGTGTGAAATTTGTGAAGTCAAGTTTCCGGGTAAAGGCTTCCCGGCAAAGGAAACGAGATAAATGTTG
>NW_026417147.1:0-665 GCF_001194135.2 Octopus bimaculoides
AATCGACTTAATACGTTTGTCTGTTCTTGTTTGTCCCCTCTGTGTGTAGCCCCTGGTGGGCAATAAAGAAATAAGAAGCTTACTTCCCAACCACATGGTTCCAGGTTCAGTCCCACTGTGTGGCATATTCGGCAATTATCTTCTACTGTAGACTAGGGCTATTATCCACTCACAAGGCTTTGGTCAGCTTGGGGATATAGTAGAAGACTCTTGCCCAAGGTGCCACACAGTGGGACTGAACCCAGAACCAAGCTTCTTACCACACACCTATGCCTACATTAATACATGTATACATACACACATACTTGCTCGACTAAAGGCGGTGCTCCAGCATGGCCGCAGTCAAATGGCTGAAACAAGTAAAAGAATAGAAGAACCAAAATAACTGCTTAACTCTTTTCGTTGCCTCCATTTTTTCTATCCAGTGGCAGCCCTTGGGTGATCCAAGACACAGCAGACAGCGGTGGACAAATAAAACAGCAAGAACACATCAATGGATTTTCTCTTTTATCTGTGGTTTGTATGAGTTTTCGGACATTTTGTAGGTAATGGGATTTGGCAGGCGTCCATGCAGACATGAGTGTGTGTGTGCGTGTATGCGTGCAAGCATGTGTGTGTGTGTGTGTGTGTGATTGTGTCGTGTATGCATAAGTATGTCTTTATAT
>NW_026417147.1:1269-2209 GCF_001194135.2 Octopus bimaculoides
CAACGCCATCACCACCACCACCACTACCACCACCACCGCCGCTAACCCCACCACCACCAACGCCACAACCACCGCCAACACCAATGCCACCACCACCGCTGCCGCCGCCACCACCACCACCTACAAGACCCTAGAAGAAAACAGACCCTTTTTATTCGATGATGTTGAAATTTCACCGATATCCATGTTTGATAGAAACAGGCTTGAGTTCCTAATTTCATAGGTTTTGCTAGATTCCTTCGACCCTTGGGACAAACCCTTCCCAAATCATACAGACTCATAGGGCTAGTTTCCCAGTTTCTATGGTGCATGTACTCCCCCTGGATGGGATGCTAGTCCATTGCAGGATTACTCATCTTTGCCAGCTGAGTGACCTGGAGCAACATGAAATAAAGTGTTTTGCTTAAGAACACAACACACCATCTGCTCCAAGAATTGAAACCACAATCCTAAGATCACGAGTCCAACACTCTAACCACTAAGCCATGTGTCTCCACTTCCCTTGGGGGTAATAGGGCTTCATGTTTGTTCAAAGTATACTTTGACTACATTTAAAATACATAGTTTGGGTGCTTGCGTGTACCTTGTTCTATCCAGAAAGCCTATGAGTGTTTAGTGATACCACATGTGTGGCACCTATGCATTCTCCCTTTCACCATCACAAATAGCTAAGATTCATCTGACAGTTCAGTTATATCAAAGGGCAGAGATGGAAAATGTGATGTTTTTCTCTTTTATTTCTTCAAAGGTCTATGGAGATGGCGTTGCCAAATCTAACCGGTCCTGGGATGGAGGAGGAGAAGAGAGTTTTGTGACAGGTATGATATTGTGGGTTCTTTGTCATAGATTGTATATAAATATAAATGTGTGTGTGTACGTACATGTATATCTACGTATGTACATATATATATATATATATATATATATATATATATATATA
>NW_026417148.1:0-459 GCF_001194135.2 Octopus bimaculoides
TATTATTATTATTATTATTATTATTATTATTATTATTATTGAGCTGTTGAATGAAGGTGGCAAGCTGCAGAATCCTTAGAGACTCCGTACAATGTGCTTAGTGGCATTCCGTCCATCTTTACGTTCTGAGTTCAAATTCCATCGATGTTGACTTTGCCTTTTATCCTTTCAGGCTCGATGAAATGAGTACCAGTGCAACATCGGGAGATCAATGTAATCAAGTTACCCATCCCCCCCAAAATATGAAACCATTATTATAGTTTAGCTCTAAGTCGGCGACATTACAAAATGCTTAGCGGCGTTTCGTCAGTCTTCTCGTTCTGAACTCAAAATCCGTCGGGAAAGGTTTTGCATTTCATCCTTTCGGGGTTGATAAAATAAGTACTAGTTGAGCACTTGGGCCTATGTGATCGACTTAGCCCCTCCACCAAAATTGCTGGGCTTGTGCCAAAATTTGAA
>NW_026417149.1:0-273 GCF_001194135.2 Octopus bimaculoides
GCTGCCTCAACACAAAAACTATAAATATCAAAACTAACGGAAGACAACAACAACAGCAGCAGCAACAATAACTGGGATCATTATACAAGAGGACAATGATGATGATGATCATCATCATCATGATGATTACTATTATTTATTATTTATAAAAACATTATAATATTTCTTTTGTTCTAAAATTCTTTATGATCACTGTCAGTTCACATCATCAACATCGTCATCGTCATCATCACCTTCACCACCAACATTAACACCATCATCATCATCATCATC
>NW_026417150.1:0-302 GCF_001194135.2 Octopus bimaculoides
AACCCTTTCTAACATGGAAGTATCCAAAGAGCATTTGAGGCACATAATGTAACTATTATATTGGTCTATATTGTTCTGAATTAACACGCCATTAAAGAGAATTAGCATGCAGATGGATGTCACATCTCTGTAGATATACAGATTATGAAAGGAAATAGAAATTGAAATAATTACTTTGAATAAACATGAATTATTACTGTCAGAATGAGACAGACAAATGATATTCCACAGCCAATGTTAGTAATAATAGACAAGAGTTGACTATTCTTTACATCTCCTTCATTCTGGTAGGCATCCTGCAA
>NW_026417151.1:0-286 GCF_001194135.2 Octopus bimaculoides
AATAATAATAATAATAATAATAATAATAATAATAATAATCCTTTCCAATATAGGCACAAGGCCCGAAATTTTGAAGGATGTGGAAAGTCGATCACATCGGCCCCAGTGCGTAACTGGTACTTAATTAATCGACCCTGAAAGGATGAAAGGAAAAGTCGACCTCGGTGTAATTTGAACTCAGAACATAGCGACGGGCGAAATACCGCTAAGCGTGCTAACAATTCTGCCAGCTCACCGTCTTGTATAATAATAATAATAATAATAATAATAATAATAATAATAATAA
>NW_026417152.1:0-312 GCF_001194135.2 Octopus bimaculoides
ATATACATATAGATTGGCATACATGAGTGTTGTCAAAATTGGCGGACAATGAGGTTCGAACGAAAAACATGAAGTAAGAAATAAGCAGGAAGTGCGGAGAACAAATATACGCGGAGGAATAATAAAGAAAATGGCGAAAGAATTCCTATAAGGGAATGTATCTATTATGCAATATATGAAATATGAATTCATTATACGCAACAGGTTCATACTATTTAGGGATTTAAAAAGAGTTAAAAACAAATCTCTCTCTCTCTATATAGATATATATGTATCTGTGTGTGTGTGTGTGTGTGCGTTTGTATATATATG
>NW_026417153.1:0-425 GCF_001194135.2 Octopus bimaculoides
AAAGTGAATTTGGTAGATGCAAACCGTGTAGAAGCCTGTTGTCTGTGTGTGTTTGTATGTATGTACGCACATGGGTCAGTATGTATTTACGTAGGCACATGACTAGAGTGTTGGGCTTACAGTTATGAGGTAGTGAGTTCGATTCCTGGACCGAGTTGTGTTGTGATCTTAAACAAGACACTTTATTTCACTCAGCTGTAGAAATGAGTTGCAGCATCACTTGTGAAGCTGTATCAGTCTGTGCCTTTCACTTGGATAACACCAATGGCTCAGAGAGCAACTGGTGGTACGCACGAGCAATTGCTGGTTTTCCATAAACAACCTTGCTCGGAGAGTAACTTTCTAGGTGCAACCCCATGGTCATTCATAACCAGATAGGGTCTTTGCCCTATTTTACCCCATATATATATATATATATATATATA
>NW_026417153.1:1527-2196 GCF_001194135.2 Octopus bimaculoides
ATATATATATATATATATATATATATATATATACATACACACACACATATATATACATATATATATGTGTGTGTATGTAAAGTAGTGTTCCCTACCAATAATCTACAAACCAAAAACTGTACTTCAACTAGAATTCTCAGAACATTTCTTTAGATTTATGAAGCATGTCTTCTCTTAGCATTCAGATTTCAAATGAAATTTACTTTCAACTCTGCTAACGGCTAATTCCTACTTCGCTCTCGCTCTCTCTCTCACTCTCAATCTCTCTCTCTCTCACTCTCAATCTCTCTCTCTCTCTCACTCTCAATCTCTCTCTCTCTCTCACTCTCAATCTCTCTCTCTCTCAACTCCACCCCCTCACACGCCTCCAGTAATCTCTGCATCACACATTTGTGCCTATATGCTCATAAGTATACACATACACAAGTATATATATATATGTATATATATGTATATATATATATATATATATATATATACATGTGCATAAATACACACACATATATGCACACATACATTCAAATATACATATGTATGTATATTTGAGTGCATATACAAATATATATATATTTATGTACACACACATTTATATGTATATGTATATATATGTACATATATGCATATGCAAATATATATATGCATATATATATGTGTGTGTATGTATGTATA
>NW_026417154.1:0-712 GCF_001194135.2 Octopus bimaculoides
ATATATATATACAGAGAGAAAGAGAGAGAGAGGGGGAGAGAGAGAATGAAGGAGAGGGAGGGAGCCATATATGCGTATACTTATACACACACACACAAGTGAAGGGGACAGAGAGTGTTATAAGAAGAAAGTGGAGAAAGAGAACGGGAAAGAGGAAGACAAACAGAAGCAAATAAATCTAAGAAAGACGGAGAAAAGAAAGATGAGAAAAAGAGAGATGGAGAGAAAGAAAGGAAGGAAGGAAGGAAGGAAGAAAGAAAGAGCAACAGTTGGAAAAAAAGTTAGCGAAAAAGCAAGCAGCTGCATTGTAAAAATCAATGTTTACATTCAACAGACGTGACTCATCGTCTCATGTGTTTTGTCTTGTCACAGTGTTGATGTATACAGATGATGAAAACCGCCTACAACGAAAAAGTTGATTTGCTTTTTATTTGTTTATTTTTCAGCCCCACCCCCACCCCACCTCGCTCTCTCTCTCTCTCTCTCTATATATATATATATATACATATATACATGTGTGTGTGTGTGTGTGTGTGTGACGTTGCATTTAAAATAGAAAGTTTTAAAAGAATCACTTCTTGATATTTGCTCATATGTAGAACATGTGACCTATTTTAATGGAGCAGATATATATATATTCAATGACAAGTTAATGTTAATATCACACACATCTATATATATAAAAATGAGAATGTGTGTCTGTCTGTCTGTC
>NW_026417155.1:0-278 GCF_001194135.2 Octopus bimaculoides
GTATGTATGTATGTATGTATGTATGTATGTATGTATGTGTGTGCGTATGTTTATCTATTCGTAGTTCTCTCTCTCTTTCTTTCTTCTCTGTCTCTGTCTCTCTCTCTCTTTCTCTCTCTCTCTCTCTCTATCTGTCTCTCTATCTATCTATGTTTATCTATCTGTAGTTTCTCTCACTCTCTCTCTCACTCTCTCTCTTTAGTCACTTAGTCAAACATTTACATAAATAGATAGATAGATAGAGAGTGAGAGAGAGAGAGGGACAGAGAGATAGAGAG
>NW_026417156.1:0-235 GCF_001194135.2 Octopus bimaculoides
GAAAAATTAAAAGAAAAATTTTTTAAAAGAATATTTGCATAGTATTCAAACACAAGGGGCATTTTCCTAGTTAATGCTTGTTTCTGTCTCTCTTGTTTACTCTTGTGGGTTCAAGGTTGAACACACAAAAGAAAACAAGAGAGACCTCAAACCCGCAAGAGAGACAAAAACATGCAGAAACATGGAAAATGCCCCTTCTATTTGAATACTATGCAAATATTCTTTTAAAATACTT
>NW_026417157.1:1390-1921 GCF_001194135.2 Octopus bimaculoides
TATATATATATATATATATATATATATATATATATATATATAAGCTAATAATAATATATATAATATATATATATCTATAAGCCAAAAAGCTATTTCTTGCTATATATGTATAAATATGTATATAAATATATTTGAATAATAAGGGTAAAAAATTCAATATTAATTTTATTAATATCAATTTAAACCAGTGGCCTACCATATTGAAAAAATCTGAAGATTCAGAAAAATTATATTACATACATATAAGTGCCATGACCACGAAGTGGACATCCAATATGCTAGATTTTGGCCCTATATGGTCTGACCACTAAGAAATCTGTTCTTAGTTGTCAGAACATATGGGATCTACATCTAGCATATTGGATGTCCACTTAGTGGTAATCCCTCTTATATGTATGTATATATATACGCATATATGTATGTATGTAACAAAATGCAAGTGTGTCTGTATATACAGAAAGAGGTGAGGTGTGGGAAGGAGAGGGAGTTATAAAAACACAAATATATGTGTATAGGGCATGTCATATATAT
>NW_026417158.1:0-276 GCF_001194135.2 Octopus bimaculoides
TTTATATACATACATATATATACATATATTTACATACATATACACATATACATATACATATACACATATATGCATACACATACATACGCACATACATATACACACACACACACTTATATATACGTGCACACACACATATACATACATATATATACACATACATATATACATAAACACACATGTATATGTATATGTATATATATATGTGTGTATATGTATATGTGTGTGTATATGTATATATATATGTGTGTGTATACGTATATATATGTGTGTGTG
>NW_026417159.1:0-363 GCF_001194135.2 Octopus bimaculoides
GTTGTTGCTTCACCGACCATATTTGTTTCCAGAATTCTTCCAGTTCTTCTTCTGTTGGTGTTGCAGTAATGACTATCTTATTTTTACCCAGTTCTTGATTATTGTTATTATTATTATTATTATTATTATTATTATTATTATCTTATGATATTTACTTTGTATTATATTATACTTATTTATTGTGCTTCTACTTATTAATTTTTCTATATGTGACAGTGAATTTTCATCGATGAGCTCATGAACCTTGGTTCTTTTCCCTAAAACTATATATATATGAATATATATATTTATAGAAATATATATTTATATTTATGAATACAAGAATAAGGGCAGGGAATCGTCAATTAGTAATAGAATTAATAA
>NW_026417160.1:0-381 GCF_001194135.2 Octopus bimaculoides
AAAAACGAACGAACAACGAACGAACTTACGTACGTAAATACGTATGAACGAACGTACGTACGTAGGCACGAAAGAACGAGCGAACAAACGTACGAACGAACGTGCGTAAGAACGAACGAACGTACGAACGAACCAATGAACGAACGATCGATGAAACAAAAGAAAGAACGAATGAAGGAATGAACGAACGTAAGTATGTACGTAGGTACGAATGAAAGAACGAATGAACGAACTAACGAGGAAACGAAGGTACCTAAGTACGTACGTACGAAATAACAAACAATTGAACGAACGTATGTACGTACGTACGTAATGACGAACAAATAAACGTACGAAAGCATCTACATACGTCCGTACGTACGAACGAGCGAATGAACGTAC
>NW_026417162.1:0-263 GCF_001194135.2 Octopus bimaculoides
AAATATATATTCTTTTTCTTTGTCTCTTGTTCAAAACCTTCCTTTCAGATACACTGGAACACACACACACGTACACACACACACAAACACACACACACTCTCTCTCACTTTCTCCTTCCACTATCTCCCCATTCCTCTCCCTCTTTTCCTACCCTATACACTCCACATTACTCTTCTTTCCCCCTCTCTCTATCCACTCCAACCCATTCACTTATACTATAAAAAGAGACAAATCCCTTCACAAAATTTAAATCTTAAGAATC
>NW_026417163.1:0-367 GCF_001194135.2 Octopus bimaculoides
TATATATACACACACATATATATATATATATACATATATACATATACACAAATATATAACACACATATATATATACGCATGTAGAAATATATGTACACACACACACATATATATATATATATCTGTATACATTCATAGGCATAAATATATCTATTGACATAAATTTATGAATATATACCGATATATGCAAATACTGAAGCAGACATACACACATGCACAAATATCTAAAAATATATATCCACATATGCATATATATACACACATAGACATGTATATACACATATGCACATGTATATATATATAAATATAGTCACATATGTATATATACACATTTATATACATGTATGCATATATATATATATATATA
>NW_026417163.1:377-844 GCF_001194135.2 Octopus bimaculoides
TATATATATATATATATATGCACAGATACTTGTGTATATCTATGAGTCTATATATAAGTGTATGTGTATATATATGCACAGACACTTGTGTATGTATATGTACATGTATATACAAGTATATGTATGTATACATATGTACATGTCTATTTATATATCCATAAAGATGTATGTGCACATTTATATAGACATGCATATATATATATTCATATATATATGCATATATATATGTACGTATATATACATATACGTATGTATGTATATGTGTATATATATACATATATGTATGTATATATACATATGTATGTATATATACATACATATATGTATGTATCTATATATACATATATGTATGCATATATATATATGCATGTATATACATATATGTATGTATAAACATATATGTATTTATATACATGTATATATGTGTTAATTTATATATGTATATGCATATATATATATATATATAT
>NW_026417164.1:0-577 GCF_001194135.2 Octopus bimaculoides
TATATATATATATGCATGTCACAGGCAATACACGCACTTGAATATATATGTGGGTGTATGTGTTTGTGCGTGCTTGCGTGTATTCATGTATGTGTGAGTGTGTGCATGATGTGCCAGCATACACATACACGCAAACATATTATAAATATATCCCAATTAATATGCAACTATTTACCTAACTACTTTAATGACTAACTAACATTTATATACGTTTGTATAAATCAATCTGTATGTACATCGCTATCTATGCATCTGTCTATCTGTCTGTGCGCCCATCCAACCGTCTGCTTTCCTGTCTTTCTGCCTGTCTGCCTTCTCTATCTATCTATCTATCTATCTATCTATCTATCTATCTATCTATCTATCTATCTATCTATCTATCTATCTATCTATCTATCTATCTATCTATCATATGGCCAGTTTAAATGCTAAAGGGTTAATGTCAGCAGATTATTTAACTAATGCTAGTTTCTAGTAATATTTTCAAACATAAGCATACTGAGCAGTTATCCTGGAGCCCCATAAGTCTAGAGGGCCCAGTGTTAATCTATGTTTATTGGTGGTTGTGTAAGGACCT
>NW_026417165.1:0-227 GCF_001194135.2 Octopus bimaculoides
AGAGAGAGAGAGAGAGAGAGAGAGAGAGAGAGAGAGATGCATCTGTGCATGCGTGCCGAAACAGTCAAAATCACTAGTATATATACATGCGTCTGCCTATATATACGAAGCATAAAATATCTGTACCTGTGTACGTGCGCGTTTCAGCTAATGTGTGTGTGTGTGCTTCTGTGTGTGTGTGCTTCTCTGTGTGTTTGTCTGTGTGCGTGTTTGCGTGCATGTGTGCA
>NW_026417166.1:0-200 GCF_001194135.2 Octopus bimaculoides
TTCTCCGTCACAACATATGAATGAGAAAGGAAGGAGTGATAGATGAATAAGGGAGGAATGGGTAATGGCAAACTTGGTATTGGGATGGTGGAAGTTCTACAGTGAAATGAAAAAACGATCAAACAGCGTTTCAACTCTGTGTGAGTATGTGTGTGTGCAATGGAAGTGGGATGGTAGACACTCAAAGCTGAAAAGATATA
>NW_026417167.1:0-295 GCF_001194135.2 Octopus bimaculoides
ATGAAGAAGTCTGTTTCACTCTCGTAAGGATATACTATTTCAGTGAAATATTTTCACTGGTTACAAAAATTAGAAATAATGAATTTCTAAATCTCGTAAGGATAAGGGCACAGGAAATGTGTCAAGGCCTAATAGGAAGCGGTCTGGCTTCCTAGGGCTAAACAGCAGTAGTATATTCCCTTATTGGGACTGTCACGTTAAGTTGGCAGTATACAACTACTTTATATATATATATATATATTTTAGAAAGCACTGAGGACCTCCTCAGCAGAGTCAATGAATGTAACTGCTCCCA
>NW_026417168.1:0-1573 GCF_001194135.2 Octopus bimaculoides
AAGCATAATTTCCCAACCAAATTCATCTAGGAGATTCTTAGTCACTCTTGCATTGTGGGGTCTGGCATTATCATGCTGTAGAATCACTCCTTTCTGTTCACCAACGAAGGCCGTTTTCCCTGCAAAACTGTTTTTAGGCGTCTTAGTTGCTGGCAGAAAACTTCAGCTGTTATTGTTTGATTATTACCTAATAATTACCAATTCTCTCATGTCCCATCATACACTCAAAAGAATCTTCTTTGGATCAAGACCACTTCGAGGCTGTTGGGTAGGCTTTGAATTATACTAGAAATGAATTATAGTAGTTAGTAAGAAATGAAAAGATATCTTTCTTAGCTGAAATCTTAAAGATACTATGCGAAATTACATTTACAGTTGAATTTATTATTACACCTGGATGTTTTGATTTTTTTGTGTAGAAAAAAGTTTCGTTTCTTTTGTGGTATGGTTGATATAAAGCTCAGTTCAAAATAAAGGTGTGATCCAAGAAATCATCTGTTTTTCATTTCGAACCCACAGGAATCGAAAGTGCTAAATTTTTAAATCACGTAACGTTTTTTTTTTCTCGTTACGTACAACTATCTATCTATCTATCTATCTATCTATCTATCTATCTATCTATCTATCTATCTGTCTGTCTGTCTGTCTGTCTGTCTGTCTGTCTGCCTATGCATCTATCTATATATCTTTCCATTTATCACAGACACACGCAGACATATATATTATGAAAAGTTCCTGAGTTTTGGTAAAAGAAAATACAGGATGATCAATTAATTATAATTTTCTTCAACATATTCCCCTCTCAGATTCATTCACTTATTGCAGCGGTCCTTCAGTTTCTCTAAGCCCTGTAAAAGAAGTTGGAAGTTTGGGTCTCCAGCCAGGCCTTTCATGATGCCTTTCTCGGCCCTCCCTATTTCTTCTGTCCCTCTGCTTCTACCTTTCGCTCTTCTCTCTCCACGTTCCGGTGTTCAGCCAAGCCTGACCTTTCTTTCTTGGTTCGGCCGTCGTCCGTGCAACATCTATATTCCTCCCTGTGCTTGTGAAATCTTGTATCCCTGCCGTAAGGCCTTACTTCCACACACGCCAGCTTAATTTGATTCGTCCTTTGTCGAAAGACATCTGTTGTTATGTCCTGTTATTTGTATTTGTGCAACATTCTCCGCTTTTTCCTTCCTTGTTTTCGTATACATTTTCCTTGGGGCTGACCAGATTGGAGCAATATCGAGTATAACCAGCCGAAATTGCAAAGATAATCTGGAACTCGACTGAGGAAAGAAAACTCTGAATGACTCGTCATTGTCTTCTTTGTATCGTCTATCTGGATGTTTTGTTGTCCCTTTCTTGTATCACTTAACTGTCTGGATGTTTTGCGTTTTTGTCCCATTTTGTGTTTTTATATATATGTATATAAATACACATACACATACATATATATGCACATACATACATACATACATAATACATACATACATATATACATACATACACATATACACATACGTGCATAGACATATGCAAATACGAATGTATGTATGTTCTGGATTATATATATATATATATATATATATAT
>NW_026417168.1:2636-3402 GCF_001194135.2 Octopus bimaculoides
TATTATTATTATTATTATTATTATCATTATTTATTATTATTATCATCATCATCATTATTATTAAGGCGGCGAGTTAGCAGAATCGTTAGCACGCCGGACAAAATGCTTAGCGGAATTTCGTCCGTCTACACGTTCTGAGTTCAGTCCTACTGCATGGCACCTTGGGCAAGTGTCTTCTACTATAACCTCGGGCCAGCCAAAGCCTTGTGAGTGGATTTGGTAGACAGAAACTGAACGAAGACCATCGTATATATATATATGCATGCATATACACGTTCTGAGTTCAAATTCTGCCGATGTTGACTTTGCTTTTCATACTTTCGGGGTCGACTGTAGTCATCCTCCTCCTCCCCACCAACTCCTCATCATCATCATCCTCCCCCACCTACTCCTCATCATCATCCTCGTCATCATCATCATCATCATCCTCATCATCACCAATATCATTACCTCAAACATCGCTACCACCACCATCATCATCAATATTATCATCACTACCACTACTACAACCACCACAACTACCACTACCACAATCATCATCATCATCACCACCACCACTATTGTCTCATTTTTTTGTTTATCTATTCATCCATCTATTTGTTTGCTTGTTTATTCATTTTCTTATTTTTCTTGTCTTCTCTTTTCAGCCTTAAAACGAGCTCGAACCGACCCCGACAGCAACTTGGACAGCAGATCGCCGACACCGACCAAAGATGTGCCACACCATCGAGACAGTTCTGACGAGAAGATTTCGTTGACAGCCGAT
>NW_026417169.1:0-534 GCF_001194135.2 Octopus bimaculoides
GCATTCCCACATGCATTCTTTTCAAGTTATTTCGATGTTACACTCGCTTGGCCTAAGCCTTATTGCACGCAAACGGAGAAAACGTTCACTGCGTATATATCGATCGCTGTACGCCAGCGTCTAACAGCTTTGGCTTTTTAATGCACAAAGAATTGAAATTATTTTTTTTCTGTGCCTCTGATTAAAATTTTCGAAAAACAAACCCAGCCACATTACTTGGAAAAAAAATAATCTTTATTGTGCTGGTTTTTCGTAAAATTTCGCGCATGGGAAAGGCAACAAAATTGCCCCTCCCCACTTTGAATGGGATATACCTATCTTAAAAAGTAATAATCGATTATCTCGGAAACCATGGGAGTTGGAAGGCAATAAAAATCTCCTGAACATGAGTGGACCATGCTGCCGCTCTGTGCTGAATTTCACGCGATTCCACTGCACTGTTCTCGAGTGGATCTGCCGACACTCAATCAATCAATCAATCAAGCAATCAATCAATCAATTAATCAATCAATCAATCAATCAATCAATCAATCA
>NW_026417170.1:0-439 GCF_001194135.2 Octopus bimaculoides
CGTATTCTTTCTGTTATTACCCATGAGGATCAAAACTGCTCCCGCTTATTTTACTTCTTCCATATACTTGATGCTACAAATATGGAGATCTTACATTGCCGTTAATATTTGTTACACCGAGCACCACAAGACTTCGCCGTCTTTGATTATAGGAGGTATTCACTTATTTATAATCAAGAATGATCGTGACAATAATTGATTACGCACGATGAGGTCACATGATGGAGTGCTGAGAACTGCGACTACTGCTCTCCATATATTTGTTACGCACTCCTTCTTATATCGCAAGGTTATCTCAAAATATAAGTTGGAGCTGTGCGTTATGAAACTGCACCCTCTGGTGTCTCACCACCCTGTGGCAAGTGAAAGTCTTGCAACCATTCTCTTTTTATGAGAGTGCAAAAGATTGTTAATGTTGTTAATATCTGTCCGGAGCGCA
>NW_026417171.1:0-458 GCF_001194135.2 Octopus bimaculoides
TGTTAAGCTTTTTAAAAAAAAAAAAAATCAACTTGCATAGAATATTGGAAACTTAGACAACTTCCTTTTTTAAATTGTGAGAGGAATATAATTTGAGTTAATTATGAAATTAAAATAAAATCTAATTACAGATAATTATTTAAACTAATTGATAAATCCTGGAGTTTATCTACTTACCTTAAGTTATTATAGTGATTAGAAGAAATATCAACATTGGGCACAAGGCCAGCAATTACAGGGGTGGGGGCCAGTTGGTTACATTGACCCCACTGCTCAACTGGTACTTATTTTATTGACCCCCAAAAGGATGGAAGGCAAAAATCAACTTTGGTGGAATTTGAACTTAGAATGTAAAGACAGACAGAATGTTACAAAGCATTTTTCCCAGTGTGCTAATAGCTCTGCCTGCTTGCTGCTTTAGGTTCAAATTTAAAAAATCATGTTTAACTCTTATGTTA
>NW_026417172.1:0-213 GCF_001194135.2 Octopus bimaculoides
ATATATATATATATATACAGATATATACACATACATATATATATATACTCATATATACATATATATATGCATATATATACACATATATATACTTATATATATACTCATATATAAGTATATATATATACACATATATATACATACATATACTTAAATATACATAAATACACATATATACATATACATAATATATATATACATAAATACATATAT
>NW_026417173.1:0-213 GCF_001194135.2 Octopus bimaculoides
TAATATTATCTCTGCAGATTTTCTTTAGATATCATAGCCAGTACTGATTTCTCACGACATTTCCTTTCCGTATACGTATATTATCAACACTAATGGGATTGAAGATGGAAAAATAAGATCGGGGTGTATATGCCATACTTCCTTTATTGCTCTAAAGAGGGGGTCGTTCCCAGAAAACGAGCACCAGTCTACTCTCTCGAAAAGGAGATGCAT
>NW_026417174.1:0-348 GCF_001194135.2 Octopus bimaculoides
TCTGAGTTATGTAAATCATATCCGTTTGATAGAATCATCTGTCAAAATAACTGTGCAGTGTGTTCTACAAACCCACACGTGAACTGCAAAACCAAGAACACTGTATACCAGATTAAGTGCCAAGAAGGAGCTTGCGCGACTAACCCAGAGTCATACATCGGTGAGACTTCTAGGAGTATCAATGATAGGTTCAAAGAACACCTGGACAACTACTTTGAAAAGAAACCAAACTCCATCTTCTATCAGCATGCTGTAGACTACCACAAGCGCTCCTTAGGGAGACTTAAATTAAATATCGTGTCCAAACATCCCACTGATGCAATGCTGAGACAGGTCACTGAAGCTGTC
>NW_026417175.1:0-112 GCF_001194135.2 Octopus bimaculoides
TTTCTGGTTTTGAGAAGCCTAATTTCTCAAGATTGGTATTTAGTCAGTGTTACATATCCCAGTGCCCCATATGTATGTATGTATGTATGTATGTATGTATGTATGTATGTAT
>NW_026417175.1:415-605 GCF_001194135.2 Octopus bimaculoides
AGAACGGGATGAACAAATATATTCAAGTGTAAGTATGTATTTTTATCGACACATGTCGACACATACACGCCCATATATAGGTTTGTGTGTGTTGCTGCGTGCGTGTGTGTGCGTATCAAGTCTCAGACACATATAACACGATATATGTGTGTATGTGTGTGTGCGTGTGTGTGTGTGTGTGTGTGTGTGT
>NW_026417176.1:0-300 GCF_001194135.2 Octopus bimaculoides
TCAGAAATATTATCTGCAATCTCAGGGGATTAAGGTACATTTTAAAAGTAACGGCGACCACTAACGTGCTAGAAATAGATCACATTTTGTGTCTATTAAGACCTAAAAAGTTCTCAACATGAAATATAGCAGCATACCAAAAACGTGAGCGGGCAAGACATTTAAAATCACCTTAAAAAATCATTATTAAACAGGAACCAGGTTTCGGATTTAACAAATTCTTACCATATGTGTGTGTTTATATATTTCATTTTGGGATTTGGTTTGCAAGATTTTTTATGTGATTTTGTGTGTTGAAGC
>NW_026417177.1:0-868 GCF_001194135.2 Octopus bimaculoides
TATATATATATATATAAAATAAAATTCTCTTTAGGTTTTAAATTACTGCTATCAAAAATATTAAAAGATTACTGAAAATGAAGAAAACTGAACTACATTAGAATACATTCAAATTAACAAGTTACAAACGAATTAAGTTCATTACCTTTGTGATGAAGTTTAAATACAATATTCAGAGGAAAATTACTCAGATCTATTTATTAACACGTTAGTGTAGAAACCGTAAACAAAAAAGCGGTCTCATCGCAAATAATCCACATATAAAATTATGATTGACAAATTAAGTAATTATTATTATATAAAGTAGTAAGCCAGAAGACTAAATAATATCGAATAATACAATAGATATTTATGAACATAAAATACTATACAAATCTAGTTATATTATGAAAGAGAAGATATTATATGTTCAAGAATTGGCGACATATATCTAATATTGATGGTCAAGGGGAGGTAAATCTAGCACATTAATAAATCAGAGGATTTCTAGAGAAAGTAAATTAATTCAGTTTCATTTAAAATCCAAGCACAATGTTAAATTGATTAAGATTTATCAAAAACATTTTTTATAAAAACAACTTTAACAGCACAATAAATGGTGTGTAATCTAGATCACAAAGGATATTTTAAATAACAATATTACATAATACATAAATTTAAGATATCCTCAAATAATAATCATATGAATTCAAACTTAATTACACATTAAAAACTTGCAAAATAATATATATGTGAGTGTTTATAGAGGGATCTAAACTCATTAGTCAATGCTATTGAATCTATGACAATATTGTAAGAATTAAGATTGAAAAAAAAAATTATAATCATATAGAGACCAATAATGGATATTTAATCAAGATAAATAAAA
>NW_026417178.1:0-262 GCF_001194135.2 Octopus bimaculoides
GTATATATGTGTGTAAGTATATATGAATGCTTGTGTATATTTTATATATATATACGCGCATATCTATGTATATGTACATATATATGTATATATATGTACATAGATATGTGTATATGTATTTATGTACATATGTGTGTATATAAATGTACATATATATACATCTGTATAAATATATGTATATGTATGTGCATATACATATGTACATATATATATTGGTACATATGTATATATGTATGTGTATATATATATATATATATATATA
>NW_026417178.1:272-491 GCF_001194135.2 Octopus bimaculoides
ATATATATATATATATATATATATGTGTGTATGTGTGTGTATACATATGTATATATAAAAAAGTGTATGTGTATGTATGTATAAACAAGTGTATATGTGTATATATATATACATGTGTATATATGTATATGTATGAATATCTATGTGAATAGGTATCTATCTATATATATATATGTGTGTATGTATATATATATTTATGTATAAATGTGATTGTATGTA
>NW_026417179.1:0-524 GCF_001194135.2 Octopus bimaculoides
AAATTCTTTCACTCTCTCCTTAATTTCAACTGTTTAGGTTTTCTGCACCGCATAGGATTTTCAAAGTCAGCATCTCACAGCTCCTGAGAAATATATTCACTAAAACACAACCTTCATTTGCTCCACAAAACGTATACAACACTATCTTTATGTATATGTGTGTGTACACACATATATACATATATATATGTATATACATATATACACATATATGTATATATATATGTATATACATATATACACATATATGTATATACATATATGTATACGCACATATATGTATACACACATGTATATACATACACATATATATGCACATGTATGTATATACATACATATACACACATATGTATGTATATACATACATATATTTATATACACGTGTGTGTATATATATAGTGGAGTTCGGTGCAGCCCTGTGATTTGACACTTTCTATCAAACGATCTAACCCATGTCAGCATGGAAGGTGGACATTAAAGGGTGATGATATACCTATCTATGTGTGTATGCATATATATATATA
>NW_026417180.1:0-220 GCF_001194135.2 Octopus bimaculoides
GTAGTAGTAGTAGTAGTAGTAGTAGTAGTAGTGGTGGAATGTAAAAATGTAAGACTATTTAATTAGTGAATACTTTACTAATATGGTATTGAGTACTCTATGCGTGTATGTATGTATGTATATATATATATATGTATGTATCTATGTGTGTATGTTTGTATTTATGTATGTATGTATATATGTTTGTATGTATGTATTTATGTATGTAAGTATGTATGTG
>NW_026417181.1:0-269 GCF_001194135.2 Octopus bimaculoides
AGCATTTTCAAGTTTTGTTGCTTCTTCATGGTTATTTGCCAAATTTTGTTGGTTTTTCATGGTTATTTGTAAGATTTTGTGAGTTTGTGTATTCTGAAAACGGTTGTGACTTCGATGAACGCTTTGATAAATATAATGTTTTCAACACCCATCTAGCTTATATTGACCATCGAGACTTCAAAACGAGTAGTGGTTTTCCAAAAATGAATACTACATAAGAGTGTTTAAAATCGACTGGAAATCACGAAATAAGCATTTTCAAGTTTTGT
>NW_026417182.1:0-223 GCF_001194135.2 Octopus bimaculoides
AGAACGAGAGGGGTAAAGCGAGATACGTAGTAGTAAAGAGGAAGAACGAGTGGGGGGATGATAAAGGAAGAGAAAGAGAAAGAGATAGAGTAGCGTCGGAAAATATGAAGTTACGAAAAACTACTTACGATTGCAGACGCTGCGTTCAATCATGTAAAAACAAATAGTAAATTAGTATATGCATGTATACGTACAGGTATGTGCATACCGACATCCACCTGTA
>NW_026417183.1:0-1190 GCF_001194135.2 Octopus bimaculoides
TTTTTTATTTTGTTTTTTTTTTTCGTTTTTTCACAAGGAAGGATGATTTCTTTTTTTAGCATGTTTACTTGTTTATTTTTAATTTTTGTATTTTTATCATCTTCAATATTTTAATTACGCCTCACTTATCAAAAGTTTGAATTTATTTGTTTTAATAATAAGGAACATATGTTGGAGTCATTTTTTTTTTAAATTGTTGTCCATCTTAGCTTCCTGACAACATTGCTGTTCTATTATTTATTTATTTATTTATTTATATATTATTATTATTATTATTATTATTATTATTATTATTATTATTGAGGTTCCAAAATCTTGTCTGCTGGAGTTGTCAGCATGTTACAAAAGGTTAATGCTTCTGATATGACCAAAGAGATTGTATTGTTGTTTTTGCTTTGTTATTGCTGCCATCAAGCACTTGATATAACCGTTGTATTACGTTTTGATACGGCAATCGATTAGCTTAAAGCGTTTACCACACATTTTATTTTCTTCGATGTGGGCCGCAAATTTTTTCTTCTATTGTTCCTTTTGAGGAAACATTCTTTCCTACTAAAAATGAAGCTTAATTAAATTATATTAATTTCCATAAAAATTTTGTCTCCCCTTGTTTATTTTCCCCAGATTTAGTCATTTAACATATTAACTATTTTCTTAATAAGAGTGTAACTTTCATTAATATGTCTTAGTTTCTTACATCAAAAAATTCTAGCATCCACTTTACTATTAAGTGTTGATGCAGAGGGCGTCCATGAGCATTTCCTCTAGACATTTTTCGACGTCGAATATAGCGTGAAATTTGTTTCAACGATAATTTCTCATTAATGTTTTGTTTGAAGATGAAATCTTTTGATCAAGCACATTTGTCCCCTAAAGACACTATGGGTTGCTACAGAAATTTTGTTAATATGATTAAAGAAATCTGCTTCACTGCACAATTTCTCTATATTGTAATTGTGTAAAACTTACTGTATGATTTCTATCATGTTATCTACAGCTGCATGTTACAGATGACATGACACCAGCAGACATGATGGAAACAACAGAGTCATCCAATCAAATAGCGGGTATCAATTTCGCCTACTATCCAAGGTGCAAATCGATGGAGTGGGCTCACTGTGTTGGATGATAGTTCCTGTTGGATAACAAGCAGTTCCTGTATAAATACATACATATATAAATATGCATAT
>NW_026417184.1:0-442 GCF_001194135.2 Octopus bimaculoides
GATTCAACGAACGTACGTACGTACGTACGTACGAACGACAGAACGAATGAGCGAACGAACGAACGTACGTACATTCATTCTTTCGGTTCGTACGAGTGAACGAATTAACCAACGAATGAACGAAAGAACGAACGTACGTACGTAAGAACGAATAAACGATCGAACGAACGAACGTAGGTATGAAGGAACGAACGAACGAACGAACGTACGTACGAAGGAACGAAAGAAGAAACGAACGATCGACCGAACGTACGTATGTACGTACGTATCTACGAACGAACGAACGAACGTACGTACGTACGTACGAAAGAACAAACGAACGATCGAACGAACGAACGAAAGAACGGAAGAACGAACGAACGGTCGAATGAACGACAGAACGAACCAAAACTCGAACGAACGAACAAATGAACAAACGAACGAACGAAGGTACGTACGTACG
>NW_026417185.1:0-262 GCF_001194135.2 Octopus bimaculoides
ATATATATATATATATATATATATAATATATACATACATACAAACATACACAAATATATATACATACATATATATATATGTATGTATATATTTTTATATGTATATGTATGTACATATATGTGACTTATGTATATATGTATATATATATATATATGCATATATATGCATATCTATGCACATATACATACATACATATATATGCAAATATATGCATATATATGCATATATACATATACACACACACACACACACACACACACAC
>NW_026417186.1:0-382 GCF_001194135.2 Octopus bimaculoides
AAATTGAAGGTACAATAATAGTCATTTTTTATTGCAAAATTAGGTTACTTGAGATGAGCCTGGTAACTGATGGTTTTAGGGTCTTGTTGTTTGTAACTTTTGGTGAGCCATGGTGCAATCAACAACATAGTAAAAATCCCTGCCCTTAATTTGGTGTGGATGGGTAATATCAAATAATTCAATCACAACATATATTTAAATTAAACATGAAAAAAATTGAAATATTATCATCACTTACATGGAAAAATCGAAATATCTTTCAGTATTTTATAAGGTAAAATCTTAAATTATTAATTGACACATTATCAATTATCTTATAACAGCAATGCATAGAAAAATCATGGATTACATGGAAAAATGCAAGCATGAAAAGTAATATTCT
>NW_026417187.1:0-205 GCF_001194135.2 Octopus bimaculoides
AAGGTATCTGTATAAAATTTCATTAAAAAATACCTATTTTCCAGAAAGTTATGAAGGAGAAAATGTCGGGTCCTGTGAAGTTTCCGAAACTCCTCTCTTTAACCCCTCGGAATTTTTTTCTAACAAATCTTTATATACACTCAATCTACAAGATGTAAGCGATTATTTGGTGAAAGTTTCGTTAAAAAGTATCCATTTTTCTGGA
>NW_026417188.1:0-2476 GCF_001194135.2 Octopus bimaculoides
ATATATATATATATATATATATATATATATATATGCGTGTAATATGTAAACACACGCCCATACATATACACTTATAAACACACACATATGCATACATACACATGCCTGTGTGTGTTGCGTGTGTGGCATGTATGTATGTGCGTTGCATGTGTGTGTGTGTGTGTGCTTGTGTGTGTTATACATATTAAACTTGGCTTTCTTCAAACTGACAAGCAATCAACAGCCAATATTCGGTTATGTATATATAAAAGATGACAGGAATTTCAATCGCAATTCAGACTTTGTCGATTGCACAAGAAAGAATTAAACGTTTTGTTAAAGAAAGTAAATCTTCACAAGTCCATCGCAATTGTGATTATCTTCCTCTTGCCCACTTCACCGGACTCCCTTCTTCTATCTCTTTCTCTCTCTTTCTCTCTATATCTCTGTTTCTTCGCAGTCTCTTTCTTTCTCTTCATTTATCTGCTATATATATATCTGTTTGTCTCTGTATTTCTCTATCTCTCTGTTTCTGTTTCTCTCTCTGTTTCTCTCTCTCTACACACACACACATGCACACACAGACACACACAGAGACAGACACACAGACATAGTCACACAGACATAGACACACAGACAGACACACGCGGACACACACACACACACACACACACACACACACACATACACACACACACACACACACACACAGACACACACAGATACTAGTTGGACGTACCCGGTAGTTCACAGGAAAGCGGGACTTATTCCTTGGTTCTGTCCTCATAACTGTTTCGCTAATCCAATAACAACAATACAAAGTTGCACAGAATTTGCCTTCTTGGTATGGGCAAAATCATCAAGAAGCTATTAAATTGTTGAAGAGAACAGATAGCAAGTCCACTACTCATGCAAGTCTCCAGGATTTCCAACAAAACCTGAGTCAATAATAAAAAAATGTATAATAAAAAAATATTCGGACAAATACATAACAAAAGCACCAGGACTTACAAATATATATAACATACAAAAAATTGCACTACTGGGCACTGCACACATCCTACGCAAAACACTTTCAATACAGTAACCATAAGAGCATCACAGCAAACCACAGCACATACCCAAGGCACACAGAGCTGCGCTCGGTAGTGAAGTGAAAGCACGTTATAAAAATAAAACTACTGAATAATAATAATAATAATAATAATAATAATAATAATAATAATAATAATAATAATAATAATAATAATAATAATAATAATAATAATAATAATAATAATAATAATAATAATAATAATAATAATAATATTAATAATTATAGACCAACAACTCAAGGGCTTACTAGTGATTGTTAAACAATTCACTGATGACATCAGGATGCACTTTGGCCTCGATAAATGTGCAAAAGCTACATTTATCAAAGAAAAAATGACAGAAACATCTAACGTTAACCTTGACTAGCAGAATGTCATAAAAGAGTCAGAACCAGCGGATAACTACAAATACCTAGGGGTACTTGAAGGGGACGGAATCAGGCATTCAGTGATGAGGGAAAGGATCAGGAGAGAATGTTATCCCAGGGTGAGAGCAATACGCAAGACAGAGGTGAATGCAAGAAACAGGATCGAAGCAATCAATGCTTTAGTCATACCAGTCGTGACTTACAGTTTCAATATCATTAACTGGCCAATTACTGAAATATGTAATCTGGACAGAAAAATACGAAAACTGTTGACAATGCATAGAATGCACCACCCTAAGGCAGATATAGAACGACTTTATTTGAAAAGAAAAGAGGGAGGCCGTGGACTTTTACCACTGGCATTAACAATGAAGATTACCACAATTGGCCTCGACACCTACCTGAAAAACTCTGAGGACTGGATGTTAAAACTTGTCTCAAAACATGAAAACAAGAAAGTATCATACTCAGTAACAAAACAGGCAAAGGAATATCTAAGTCAATTCCAAATACAACAAATTCCAGAATTAGACATATGAGAAACAAGTGCAGAAAAAGCTAAACGCATGAAAACCCATGCTAAAACTGCTGCCTTAGATATTCTTACTGATAAATTGCAAGAAAAACCTCTCAATGGCAAATACCCAAAGAGAGCGAATAATGCAGATTTTGACAAAGCCCTTACCCATCTGGCTTGAAATCAGAAACAGCGGTTTATCATAGCAGCCCAAGATCACTGCCTACCTACAAGGAACTACCAGACCAACATATTAAAGAACGGCAGCTTCTCAACATGTCGTGTATGTCAACAACAAAATGAAGCCATTAATCATGTCTCCAAGTGCATTCTTCTTGCTCCCACAGAGTATCTCAACAGGCATGTCTTGCGTATTGCTCTCACCCTGGGATAACATTCTCTCCTGATCCTTTCCCTCATCACTGAATGCCTGATTCCGTCCCCTTCAAGTACCCCTAGGTATTTGGTGTTATCCGCTGGTTCTGACTCTTTTATGACATTCTGCTAGTCAAGGTTAA
>NW_026417189.1:0-406 GCF_001194135.2 Octopus bimaculoides
TGTTGAAGATTCTGCATCTAATGGTGGTATTGTGTGTTAATGTATAATGGTGATGATGAAAAGACAATGATGAAATCAACGAAAGTTATGATTGAGAATGAAAATGTCATCACATCACATCACATCTTCATATATTTCAAATCCAAGGAACAAATCATCACTCATATTCATAGACATCAACATATAAAACATTCAATTTTGACAGAGACAAATTTTCGAAAAGCATGCACTAAATGATTTCCCTGAACTATCACGCACCCATACATCGCATGTCTAATAAATGGACACACTCCGATGCACACAGATCCACAAACAATAATATTTCACAGATAAAAACATCATTGAAAAGAGTGGTGAGGGAATCTAAAATGAAGGATGTCAAGATATTACAGATTTAGAAATATAT
>NW_026417190.1:0-315 GCF_001194135.2 Octopus bimaculoides
ACGCAGTGTGACTGAACCCGGAACCATGTGGTTGGTATGCAAGCTACTTAATTTCAATAAATTCCCCATTAACGGCGTTACATAGAGGGGACAAACAAAGACAGACAGACATAAAGTAGCTGCTGGCTGGATATGGACATTAATGAGATGAGGGTGATAAGGATGAAACAAATAATGAGAGAGGCACCAGCGCCGGCCGACTGATAGCCCCTCGGAAACATTGTTCTTTTTTTTCCTTTACCACACAGCCACTCCTGCGTCTATTGGTCTGTGTTTGCCACCTTGGAATCTTCTGTGTAGTGGGTTGATCCACTA
>NW_026417191.1:0-286 GCF_001194135.2 Octopus bimaculoides
TTTTCTGCACTTTGCTGTCAACTTGACAATGTGCATGTGAAATGATGCATTGCATAACAACATATATCTATGTCTACGTGTGAGTGTGTATATATCAAGATATATCTACTGTATATATTTAGATATATATTATATATGTGGAATAAATATACGTATATATTTAGGTATATAAGTATATATAAATATGTATGTATGTGTATATAAAACTTAGATAAAACTTAGATTTGTTTCGAATAAAGATTGGTCCAGGCCGTGTCTAACTTAATAGCACCACCTGATGAATATA
>NW_026417192.1:0-246 GCF_001194135.2 Octopus bimaculoides
GAAAAATACATAGGTCTATCTATCTATCTATCTATCTATCTATCTATCTAAAAATCAAGAAAAAAAAACAAAAAGGCAAAAGAGAGCTACTTACTGTTATAGTTCCTTCAATAACAATGACAACATTGACCAAAGTTACCGTGGTCTTTTCCGTAGGCTTTTCTTTCCACGGCCAAACCTATACTGTCCTCCACCTTTTTTACACGAGAACATTACTGTGATACACGATCCCTATTGATCGCCCTT
>NW_026417193.1:0-203 GCF_001194135.2 Octopus bimaculoides
TGTTGTGTCCTTGAGCAAGACACTTTATTTTACGTCGCTCCAGTCCATTCAGCTGTAAAAATTAGTTCCGACGTCACAGGTGCCAACCTGTATAGGCCCCTTTTGCCTTTCCCTTGGATAACACTGGTGGCGTGGAGAGGGGTGACTGCTGGCCTTCCATAAACAACCTTGTCCGGACTTGTGCCTGGGAGGGTAACTTTCTA
>NW_026417194.1:0-387 GCF_001194135.2 Octopus bimaculoides
ATATATATATGTATGTATATATACATACATACATACATACATGCATACATAATACATACATATGTATATATATATGTATATATTTATGTACGTATATGTATATATATAGTCAAAAATTAGTTCTTATGAGCTCTGTTAATATGTTCCAGATTTCTGGACCATATGGGATTTAAAAATTTAAAATACCCAAGAGGGATTTATATAGAAAATAGATGCACATGTACTTCACAGAGCATGTCTTAATACATTGAAACTTACTATTTTCACTGACTGAGAGTTCCGTGTAACTAATTAAATATTAATTACAGCTATGATAAAAGTTTATGTGAAAATTTATGACGGAAGAATACAGAATACGGCAGTATAAAGAAAATGTCTTTATATATA
>NW_026417195.1:0-384 GCF_001194135.2 Octopus bimaculoides
AAGGGACATAGAGAAGGTACAAGGGAGATGAATGAGGAAAAGTAGGGAGATTAATGAAAGAGATGGCCAAGAAATGTGAGAGAGGGGGAGCAAGAAAAAGAAAAGAGGAAAGAAAAAGAAGTATGAGGAGGACTAAAGGAAAGAGTAAAAGATTCTTACAAAATTTAGATACGAACTTACGAGGTGAGCAAAAGTGTCTATACGCTGCTATATGTATATATAAATCCCAAGAAAGGAACAAGAATGCAACAGATGACAATAAAACATCCAGACAGATTAGTCGATACAGAGAGGAAAAACAAAAAGATGGACAGGAATACACACACACACACACACTCGTGCGGGTGACACGTAAAAGCACCCACTACACTCTCTGAGTGGTTG
>NW_026417196.1:0-240 GCF_001194135.2 Octopus bimaculoides
CGAGTGAGCAAATTATTGGGTTGAAAGCTGAATGCTAGAAACATAATTTCGGCGATAAACTCGCACGCAGTCGCAATAGTTCGGTATGACGTTGGCAAACTGAAGTGGACAGAGGAAAAGCTAAAGGAGATGGACAGGAAGTGAAGAAAGGTCCTAATGTTGCATGGAACGCATCATCCACGAGCAGACATTGATCGCCTAGACACGAAAAGAGCGAATGGAGGAAGAAGACTGATAAGT
>NW_026417197.1:0-554 GCF_001194135.2 Octopus bimaculoides
ATATTCTCTTGTTTATTATTTATATTATTTTATGTCCATTGTCTGGAAACCTTTCATCACACACTTGTGACCTCTTCAGCAACTCAGCATCTTATTTGTCTTCCCCTGTTCTGTCCATATATATATATTATATGCGCGCATGTGTATGTATGAACATGCGCGCATACGTGGATTCTATGTGTGGGGGTTTACCGTCTTCAAGTATTTTTACTTTCTCCCTATTCGGGTAATTTGCTTTTATTTAACGGTCATTCTCATACCCCTTTTGTTTGTCTTAATAACAGTCATCTTCATAGTAATTTCCCTTTATTTAATGGTCATTTTCATAGTATTTTTGTATGTCTTAATAACTGACGAGATGCCGGAGCAAAATTCCGCCCCGACATCCGAAACTCTGAGTTTTATTATGGCAACCGACTAATTGTCACATACTATGTTACAGATAAATTCCTCTATTTACATAATATCGATGTCTCATTCATTCTTTTGTTGTCTTACCATTACTATTAATAAAATATACATATATACATACATACATATATATATATATATAT
>NW_026417198.1:0-220 GCF_001194135.2 Octopus bimaculoides
ATATATATATATATATATATGTGTGTGTGTGTGTGTGTATATATATATTGTACAAGTATATATATTATATGCACATATATGTATACACACTAATGTATGCATAAATATATATTATATAAGTGTATATAAATATATATGCACAAATATTTCAAAGTTTGTGAAAATGTACATATATACATAAATTTTATGTGTACATGTATAAATGTGTGCGAGTGTGAAT
>NW_026417199.1:0-228 GCF_001194135.2 Octopus bimaculoides
TCGATGCAATATCCCGACTCACTCCTGTATGTTATAAAATATGGAATATTATATCTCCTCAAGGTCACATTTGATTAATTCATAGCAGACAGTAAATAACAGACAACATTAATAGTTGTCTTTAAATTACATGTGTATAAACAGGTTGAAATGACATGAAACACATTGACACTGCCTGTATATATTTATGTATGTATATTTATGTGTATATATATATATATATATATA
>NW_026417200.1:0-387 GCF_001194135.2 Octopus bimaculoides
GACGTTGAAGAAGCAGAAACTATAAGACATATATAGATTACTGTTCACATAAATGGAACAGCATCACTAATAGACCACACCCGACGCACTGAAGGTCACCGACTACAGCGTTAGTTCGCAAAAGAATACGTCATCTAAATCGATTGCTCCTATGTTGTTGGTTTAGCTACGTCTTGAATATACATCGTTCCCTTTCTACCAAAATAAAAAAAAAACATTACATTTGTTTACCCTATAAAGAAGCCCATTCCAAACAAATGAGGCAAAAACATAATTACAACATTTTACACATGTATATATGAGAATAAAATACACACACATATACATATATGTAAAATTAAAACATATTTCCATAATTATAAAGTAAAATGTTTGATTATGAATTGA
>NW_026417201.1:0-370 GCF_001194135.2 Octopus bimaculoides
ATCCGCCTCGGCAATGACACCCCGGTCTCACGCCATTTCCGCTCTACCGGAAATTTCAGATTTGAATTTCAATGATTTTGAATTTCTATGCATCACATTTGATTTTGAACTCAACAAAGACTGTCTAACTGTCGAAATATCATTCAACCAATAAAACATCTATTGCAGTTGCATCGCGCCCTTCGCATTGTCTATTTACTTTTGTGAGGAGTTACGTCAATCCTTTTAAATAATAATAATGATAATCATAACAATAATAATAATAATGATAATAATAATTCTTGCACAGCCAAAATACTCAGGGAAGTATTGGATAACCGAAAATAACGACTAGCATGGTACCGTAAGCTGCAGGTGATAAAGAAAAAAA
>NW_026417202.1:0-233 GCF_001194135.2 Octopus bimaculoides
TTATAAAAATAAAACTACTGAACAATAATAATAATAATAACAATAATAATTACACCTTGTTAAATGCCGATCAAGTAACACCAGAGTGGTTGAAATTGGGTAGGACAGTGCTGTGCTTGAAAAGCATCGAAAAAAGCGATACAGTAGACAATTACAATTCGATATTCTGCTTGCCACTTGTGTGTAGACAAAACTGTACTTAGAGACTGCAAGAAGAGGAAAACTAACTTAGC
>NW_026417203.1:0-272 GCF_001194135.2 Octopus bimaculoides
ACAGATATACACATATATATGTATATATATATATGTGTATATATATATATGTACATATACACATATAAACACGTGGACACGCACACACACATATGCATATATGTAATGTCGTGTGGGAGATGTAAAGTATATTAAATATATACTGGGAAGCTACACAGAGGCGACCGTCAACAATTGATATTATAAACACACACAATCGTGCACACATGCAATTTGTATGCACACAATCACACGATCCCGCTCGTGCATACATACACACGCATACATACATG
>NW_026417204.1:0-269 GCF_001194135.2 Octopus bimaculoides
TCATCATCATCATCATCATCACCACCACCATCATCATCATCATCACCATCGTCATGGTTGTCGTCGTCATCTTCGTCATAACCGTCGTCATTATTATCGTCTTGGTTGTCATCGTATACATCATCAACATCGTCGTCACCATCATCACCATCATCGCCGTCTTCGTCGTCATCATCATCAGTATCAACGGCCTCGAAATCATTATCATCTGCATCATTCATTATCGTCATCATCATCAACATCCTAATCATCGTCATATTATTATTATT
>NW_026417205.1:0-223 GCF_001194135.2 Octopus bimaculoides
TGGACGAGTTAAAAGCAGCAATTCAAGAGAAACGTCCAGAATTGGCCAACTGGAAGGGTGTTGTTTTCCAGCATGATAATGCAAGACGGCACGTTTCTTTGGAAACCAGACAAAAATTGCTGCAGCTCAGCTGGGATGTGTTAGCCCACCCTCCATATTCACCAGATATTGCTCCTTCGGATTTCTGCTTATTCAGGTCTCTGCAGAATAGTCTTAATGGTAA
>NW_026417206.1:0-1126 GCF_001194135.2 Octopus bimaculoides
TATATATATATATATATATATATATACATATTTACATATATATGTACATATTTATAAATATATACATGCAGAAACACATATACATATATATGTGTGTGCTTGCGTGCATGTGGGCGCGCGTGCGCGTGCTTACACGAGCAAACAATATATTAAGCATATCAAGTAGTTTTTTTTCCCACACTGGATAATCATCTTGTCTTATTTTTCTTCAAGCTACAAATTTATACAACAGATATGAAAAATCTTTTGATATAATTCAGCCTTAAACTGTTTTAATTCCTGACCCGGACCCAATAATAATAGGAATATATTATTGTATATTTATGAGACTTTTAATGTGTAACAATTTATAATTCGTATTATATCTTTAAATAACTTTGAAGCTAATGAAACTAAATTTTTTTACCTTACATTTTAATCCGATTATATCAGTATATCACGAAGACCTTTAGAAGATGGTAATAGTGTGACAAGCATTTAAATGAGCTTCCGATAAATTTCTACTTATTTTTATATAATATAGAAATTATGTTTTTATATAAAGAAAATTTTTACTTTCTTCAATATTATGGCCACGCGATAGAGATCATATAAAATAAGAAATCATATATAAACGAAGAAGGAAATAGTTATAGTTCGTCCAAATAAATCAGGTAATAGAGCATAACAGACCGGATCTAGTGGTGGTCGACAAGATGCACTACATATGTTATGACGTTGATGTTGCGTGCCCCTTTGAACCGCGAATATTCAAGAAGGAAGGCGAAAATATCGATAAACACAACCCTCTTAAGTACGAAAAATCCCGGCTATGGAAAATGAAGAAGGTGAAGAGAGTGTCAATTATTGCTGAGTCCTTGAGAACAGTATTAAAAGGCATCAAAAGAAATATAAAAGAAATTGGAATAGCGTGCCAGTAGAACTGTTACAAACAGTTTGCCTCCTTGACACGGCCAAAATAATCAGGAAAGTATTAGATAGTTGAAACGAACGGATAGCATGGTACCGTAGACTGCAGGTAGCAAGTTTGCTACGCATGCAAGACTCTAAGAGTTCCAACAAAACAGGTGATAAAAAGAAATGATGATGATGATAATAATAATAATAATAATAATAATAATAATAA
>NW_026417207.1:0-319 GCF_001194135.2 Octopus bimaculoides
ATCTAAAAAAGCCTTATATTAATTTAGTATTTATAAGTAAAAAGCCTTATGTAGTTATTCAAGCCTGCTAGGTTATAGAGAATAAATTATCTACATTTGAATACATTCAAATGATAGTTAACAAGTTACAAAAGAATAAAGCTAATTAGCTAAGTGATAAAGTTAAATATACCGAAGAAAATTAGACAGATTTATTGATTACTACGTTAGCGTAGAGACCGTAAACAACAAAAAAAAAACCGGTTACATCTCAAAAAATCCCCAAATAAAATTATGATTTACAAACTTAGTGATTACTAAATAATATCACAATATATAT
>NW_026417208.1:0-976 GCF_001194135.2 Octopus bimaculoides
TTTACATTACATTTACATTAGTTCAGTTTCCATTGTATGTCGGTCGCTATCCGCCTGATGTCTATAAAAAACATTGTGTGGAATCAATTTGTTATAAATGATAATACGGTAGATATACTTGCACCAGGCAGCCCACAAGCTGAACCCTTTCAAAGATAAAAGATTAGTGCTTTGGGATTAGCATACAAGATAGAAAAGTTAATGAGAACTAATTTTCTATTCTTTTTATTGGCTTTATTCTAGTTTAACTCTGAGAAATTGTCTGAAATAGTGCACAAATTTTAAGCGTATTGTTCAGTTTCAACTGTCAGAGATAAAATGTACGTATTATTAAAGGAAGATCGGAAAAATTTCATTGTAAATCATTAATATACTTCGCTACATTGAATAAAGAATGAATTTAGCGAAAAACATACGTAAAGAAATAATTCGAATTATTACGTCTAAAACACCACATTACAGACAAAAATTCAAAAGGCTTAATATTACAACAAAAGAATAAAAGATATTTTATTGTATTTGTCAAATCACATAGATGAAAAAAAATTCTAATTTTTGTTTTTACTTTTAATAATTCAAAATAAAAGTTGCAACAAGTCTGGGAGATTCTCTGGAACATTCTGAAAGACGTTGATAAATTTATCATCCTCTGAGACACAATGTATTCAACAAGTCACAAAACTTGTCTCTAATAAAGGATTTATGGTGGTCTCGTGTGACTATATTGATAACCTCTAAAGCCAATGTGTTTAATATTATGTTTGTGCAATTGCAAAGAAAAATTTTAATAAATCCAGCTAACGGCAGTTTACTTCTTAAATTGTTACAGATGCTATAGTCTTCGGCGTCTTAAAGCATTAAAGAATCATGGAAATGAATAAGAAAACATAAAAGCACTAAGATGTTAACCCATTAGTTATTAATTATATTATCTGCTTTTGTGTGTATGCGTTTATGCGTGAAAGTAAACGCAGCT
>NW_026417209.1:0-361 GCF_001194135.2 Octopus bimaculoides
TATATATATATATATATATATACATATATATATGGGGGTGGGAGTATTTGTGTGCTTGACTACCGCTGTTGGTTTGTTTTCGTTTCCGTAAATTAACGGCTTGATTAAAGAAATCAATGGAAAGGACTAATAGAATAAGTGCCAGACTAGAAAACAAGTATTGGGATTTATTTATTCGTCTAAACCCTAGGACACGGTGCCCCAGCTTGGCCACTGCTCAATGGCTGAAACAAGTAGAAATGCAAAAAGTATCCATGCATATGTGTGTGCGTGTGTGTGTGCGTGTGTGTTTGTGTTTGTGTGGGTGTTTGTGTGTGCATGTGGGTTTGTGCGTATGTGTGTATTGTATTGTATAAGTATT
>NW_026417211.1:0-245 GCF_001194135.2 Octopus bimaculoides
GTCATTTGACTGCAGCCATGCTGGAGCACCACCTTTAGTCGAGCAAATCTCCCCCAAGACTTAATCTTTGTAAGCCTAGTACTTATTCTGTCTGTCTCTTTTGCCAAACCACTAGGTGACGGGGACATAAAGACACCAGCATCGGTTGTCAAGCAATGCTAGTGGGACAAACACACACACATATATATATATATGTATATATGTGGTGCGATGGAGGAAGAAGACAACAAGAAGCAAAAGGACAG
>NW_026417212.1:0-1069 GCF_001194135.2 Octopus bimaculoides
ATATATATATATATATTTGACTTTTAGAATCCCCCCTAGCGTGAGGCATTTATGTATAGTAAGGCCCTTAATATAAATATATATAAATACATATATATATATACATATATGCATATAGATCAGAACAGTTTGATTCATATATATAGGTACACACACACACACACAAACACAAACACGCACACACGCACACACACATACACGCACACGAAGTTCGAAATTATATATTCTGATTTCACATATTGCTTGGTGTACATTTTGGTGTGAGAAATAAATTAGCAAACTTTAAAAAGTATGCGACCACCCCTACGCCTCCCATAACCACCACCACCCCCTAATTCTACGTTTTGAATACTGAAAATGTAAGGAACTCTAAACTTGTTTTAAAGCTATTAACTTTGTATCGGTTAGATATTACCTATATAATATTTTATAAATAATATGCAACCCCACCCTCATCCCACCACCACCTGAAAAAAAGACAGTTATTGGAATCTTTATTTACTGATATAGTTTGTATTAATTTTTAAAAATAAAAATGCCTATATTCAGAAAAGCACTTTCAGCGCGGAATTTGAAGTCAGGACGTAAAGACAGACGAAATCCTGCTAAGCATTTCACTTGGCGTGCTAACGTTTCTTGTTTATTGCCCACAAGGGGCTCAACATAGTGGGGACAAACAAGGACAGACAAAGGAATTAAGTCGATTACATAGACCCCCCCCCCAATGCGTAACTGGTACTTAATTTATCGACCCCCGAAAGGATGAAAGGCAAAGTCAACCTCAGCGGAATTTGAACTCAGAACGTAACGGTAGACGAAATACCGCTAAGCATTTCGCCCGGCGTGCTAACGTTTCTGACAGCTCGCCGCCTTAAGATAAAAGAATATTTTCAAACCAACACAGAGACGAAATTAGACAAGACAAAACGAAACGAAACGAAACCGAAAACGAAACGAAACTAGTTTCATTCCCTATCGGTTTTCAAACATGATTAACGATTACCGAAAACGCATACGATATTGATACGGTTATAATGACAAACAATACAAAAAAAAATGAAATAAAATA
>NW_026417213.1:0-712 GCF_001194135.2 Octopus bimaculoides
TTCAGGAATTGACATTTGGTGCATGAGAGAGTTTGATGCAGCTGTTCTCACCTGCTCCTCCTGCCGTGAAGTTGGTTCATCTGGGACACCTGACAGGAAGTGGTCCAGCCTCATCTTGAAGACACCTACATCCACCACATGCAGGTCTCTCAGATCCTTCGGGAGGATATTGGAGAGCTGTGGACCTCTGAAGCCCAGTCTATCGCAGTATCTTGTCCTACATCTTGATGGCAAATTTGTAGTCCTTGGCACTATGCAATGTCGTCCAGTTCTTTTATTTGTTTAACTTTTGATGCCAAAGTTTGGGACAATTCCTTTGAGGATCTTCCAGATGTATATTATGGCATATCTTTCTCGTCTACGCTCTAAGGAATAGAGTCTTAATCTCTTGAGTCTTTCCCAATAGCTTATATGCTGCATAGAGGCTATCTTCTTCGTGTAGCTTCATTGGATTGACTTAAGTTCTGAGATTAATTTGACACTGGTTGGTGAGAGAAATAGTCAAAGTGGCTTAGAACAAGTGTCCTCCAGAGCACCATCATGGTTTCCTGATCTCTTGTTCTAAAAGTCCTAAGAATCCATCCGGTCGGTCGCCTGCATTTCAGTGACAATTTAACAACATGAAAGGATGCATTATTACTGTCTCTGCTTCTGGGATTGCCGTCTCTCCAGGTCCAGTGTATTTAATGGGTACTGCATTTAGTTTTGCATG
>NW_026417214.1:0-615 GCF_001194135.2 Octopus bimaculoides
TAAGCTAAGAGCATTAGATTCTTTGGAAGAAAGCAGTGAATGTATACGAACACAAGGACGGAAAAAACGGAGAAATGTTACACAAATACAAATAACAGGATATTAACAATGGGTGTCTTTCGACTAAGGACGAATTAAATTAAGTTGGCGTGTGTGGAAGTAAAGCCTTACGGCAGGGACAAAAGATTTCACAGGCACAGGAAGGAATATAGGTGTTACACGGATAGTAGTCGAACCAAAAAAGAAAGGTCAGTCTTGGCTGAACACCGATCACGTGGGGAGAGAAGAGAGAGATGTAGAGGCAGAGGGATAGAAGAATAAAGTTCGGGCGAGAAAAAATGAAAGGGACAGAGTGAAGTGAAAGAAGAGGAAAGGTGAGCATGAAGAGAAGGCCAGGAAATGTGAGAGAGAGAGAACGAAAGAACGAAGAGTGGAATGAATGAAGTGTGAAGGGGCTGATAAAAAGAAGGAAAGAATGAAAGAATAGAAAGAATAATAGAGTCGTACAAAATTTAGATATATATACACTTACATATAAGAGACCAAAGTGTACCTACGCCGCTATATTTTTATATACATACATACATACATACATACATACATACACACACACAC
>NW_026417215.1:0-322 GCF_001194135.2 Octopus bimaculoides
TTTTAATATACATTGTTGCTTGTAAAACATTTAATATTGAAGTTCGTCCAGGCTACGAATAATAACAACGACAACAACAACATCAACAACATCAACAACAGTATTAATATTAGTAATAATACGTGTATTCATGTACGTATATATGCATATATATATATACATATATATGTACGTATATATATATATAATATACACACACACGCGCTTGTATGCGTATGTATATGCATGTATTGATATGTGGTTAATTTAGCTTGACTAGCACGCATATGTATGTATGTATACATGTATGTGTATGTGTGTATGTATATATGGTGTGTATGTA
>NW_026417216.1:0-204 GCF_001194135.2 Octopus bimaculoides
CGCAAAAATGGTGAAATATTGGTATCCATCACGAGTGAAGTCAATTGGAGGTGAGTTGTTCTCACCTGTCTATGACTTTCAGGTGTAACGTGGGAGTCTTCCTCTGAGTCGTCCTCAGAGAGCAGCGAAATGGCAAACAAACAAAACACATACATTGAATATGTGCGAGACGATGATATAGGCGATTCTTCAGCATGGCTGCAG
>NW_026417218.1:0-302 GCF_001194135.2 Octopus bimaculoides
ATATATATATATATATATATATATATACGGACACATAGACGCATATATGTATGTGTGTGTGTGTGTATACAGTAATGGCTCCCTTTACGAGGACCTGTTTCACAAACCCTGGGTTTACGAGTTTTATTTTCCAAGCACAAGATCCAAATTTTGAATGAAATGCAAAAATAACCAATGATTCTGTATATTACTGAGAAATTTATAAAGAGTGAAAAAATGCTTCTTCTAAGCAAACAACTCTAGGCTTGTTCTTTTAAAAAGACATCTACAAGTCCGTCTATGAGTGCTTGTGAATCAGTGAT
>NW_026417219.1:0-547 GCF_001194135.2 Octopus bimaculoides
ATGTATGTGTATATATATATATATATATCTTTGTATATGCATAAATTAGCCCTATGAATTTCTTGGACTATTTTATAAAAAAACTCTGACAAAGCTTGTATATTTATGTATGCAAAAATTAACCCTATGAACTTCTTGGACTATCTTATAAAATTCTGTGATGAAGCCTAGAGGCATACCCAAGTACCCTAATTTTACAATACACTGAAAAGATCGAAATAACATATGGGGTACTGTGACTTCTTGGCTGAAACAGCAGTAAGAAAATGCTCTTCTTTCTCTATTCTAGACATTACTAATACTTTCTACATGTATTTATATATTATCTGAACTGTTCAAAATAAATAAATAGACATAATATAATGTCTAACAGCTGATGAATACTCCATTTTCTTCTTGCCATATAAATTAAGGGTAAAACCACTTATTATCTTCGCCTGATTATTATACCCAGGAGGGTAATTGCCACACAATAACCAACACTTGAGTATTAATTAGGTATTCTACCAGCAGTATATTGGATAGGTACTATCCCTTAGTTGGTTGG
>NW_026417220.1:0-825 GCF_001194135.2 Octopus bimaculoides
CATGAAAATATACAAAACAGGATGAAAAAGTAATTGATGGCACACAACTTCCCATCCCAAATGTGCAATGAATGAGCAAACGGTAAATTTCCTCAAATCTAAACCTAAAAATGTTATATTATAATTTCATTTACTGTTCAATTTAGAAAGCGAAAAAATCCGTTGGAGTAATAATCATCAAAATAAATATCAAATTTAATAAATAAATAAATAAATAAATAAATAAATAAATAATGTAAGAAAGAAAGAAAGAAATCATGCCGTAGAAAACAATTTTAAAAAAATATAACATTCAAACTAGAGTACAACAAAAACACACTTAAATGATAATAACAATAATAATAATAATAATGATAATGTTCTTAATAAATTCACCCTAAAAAAACTCTAGCATATACCAATATACACAATTAAAATAAAATTTAATCTTATATCAATTCAGCAAAAAATATATATATATATCCCTCAGTACTATCACGTTATTTTACATTTCAATATCCGTAGAACAGAAACCCGTCTTCAATGAAAAACCCACCTATAATAAAATTCTAACTCACACATACGGTAATTCATACTACATTTATCTATATTCTAACTATACCTACACGCACTCTAATATATATTTTTATATATTATACATTAAATATTAAATAAATAATTAAATAATGAAATAAAGAAACTGAAAAAATCAAACAAACTCATCTTTACTTAAGTACTTCTACGAATGTAAACAAAACAAAATCACTTTCACCGGAACACCGGTGTTTACAGAAAAAAATTCCCAAACAAAAACTATACCTCATACACATCGTGACTTTCTAATAC
>NW_026417221.1:0-456 GCF_001194135.2 Octopus bimaculoides
ATAATAAACATTCCATAATCATCCCTACATCCATTATAATATATGCTAACGTGTATAGTATATACAAAAACCAGCTTACATAAATTATTATCGTTTTAAATACAATTTAAACGAAGTTTAAGGTTAAAATAATAATACAGATAAAATTAGTACATATTTAACCGGTATAATAGTTAAAGCTATACTATTTAAAACTAAAAAAGTTTATTTAATTATCATTAAAAATCAACTGAATAATAGAAAAATACAAGAATACTTATTTCTACAAACGTAGAAATAAAAATAAAAATATGAATGAAAAAATTATGAATGAAAAAATTAAGAATGAAAAAAATTATTAAGAATAAAGGATTAAACTTTATATAAACTAAGATTTAATAAAAAAAAACCTTTAACGATATTACACACAATAAAGACTAATTATTAATCAAATATTATTAATAAAAAATAATCGAA